>NC_090730.1:46516333-46528833 GCF_036898095.1 Palaemon carinicauda
TATAATCCTGATAAAAAATTAATTCTTTAAGATATTTCTATTTTCAAACAAATAGGTCATCTAAGTTTTTTTCAGTATAGAAATGTAATAAAACTTTCCTTTGGTGCCTAATGCGTTTTTGTCTTTAATTCCACGTTGAAAATATGTCTCTAATATTTATTGTTTCAACTGAATTGTGGTAATGTAAGGAAGGTAACGAAGTGAATTGTACAATACCAACTCTTGGTTTCTTAAAGATGTTGAAGTGTATAGCAGGTTTAGAACGCTATTATAATAAACAAAAAATAAATCATAATCAGGGTCAGCATTGTCTAACATATTATTGAAATTATTGAAATTATTATTGAAATTATCATGTTATTAAAATTCTTAGAATTATTGTCATTATTAAAATGCAAAGATTTGTCAAAAAAAAAAATGCAAGATAAACAGAAATTAGAAAATGGTATTCATGAAATTGCCATAATTTCCAATAAGATTTTTATTCATATATAAGATATAGAGTAACGCAAAGTATAAGGAGATATAATCATCATATTAAACACATTGAGCGAACTTTATTAAGACAAGACCAGTTGGAGTTTTAAACGAAAACGGCTGTCTAAATAACAGGACTCTCATGAACACGGAAAATATAAAGATGAATGACTTTGTACGTCTTTCACGTTAATGTATAAAGAGGATAATATTGAGCTAATGATCTTTATGGGGGCTTATACACGAATCAGAATGTTAGATATGAATATGATAATGGCCGATGTTTTTGTTTATATTTTGGAAAGAGGATTATTTATAGGGAAAGAGCTTAATGCTAAAGAAGAAGAAGAAGAAGAAGAGAAGAAGAAGAAGAAGAAGAAGAAGAAGAAAGAATGAAATCCTTAACATGAGTACACGAAGGAGGACATAGGTCACAATTTGAAGATTTTCAAAAGAGGATTTCAACATAATGAATAGGAAACAACCTTAAGACCCTTTAGGAAAGGAGGAAAGTACTGTTCAACGTTTTATATAACTGATGGGCATAAATGAAATGTTTTCATGAAGTTGAGAATGTTTTCTATATGGTTTCAGGAAAAGACAAAACTGCACCTAAATTGGTCCATTTAATATCTAGTGCCGACATCTGTTTCGAATTGGTTTAATTTAATTTCCTTTTTTTTATTTTTACATTTGTCAATTCTTCTATGCTGCAGTGGTTAAACGATGAAATTGTACTTCAATATGAAGTCTATGATGGTGAAAATTAAAGATACAAATATTTGGAAATTTAGAAATTAATGAACAAATTTTGACGGACAGAAAATTGTTCTTCAGAAATGTTCATAAATTGAGCACTTCTGCATTAATTTCCTAATATTAGGATATTTTTCACAAAGCTTCCCAGGATCTCATGGCCCATTATTGCTTGTCCGACAAAACCTAAACTGTGACATATCCCAGATTCGATTACCTTTAGAGCAGCGCTGCTCCTCATTATATTCAATAGGTTTGCTGATCCAGCATTCTCACTGTAATGGCATAGCTTCTGTACGCCCATGGAAGCTATACATGCCGTTTTGTTTATTACCTCAATGAAGTTTATGACTACAATGTCAAAGTGGGTTAGATATTGTGCTTACAGAGCTTCCGTGGCTTGTGCAACGCAGTCTTAATTTTGAATAAGGAGAATATAGGACAACCACAGTTGAGTGATCAAGGGGGTTAAGATTTGGAGTAAGGCTGGGATTGTCTATGTGTGAAGTTTTGATAAGATAAAAAAAATGGTTAGAGAGATAAAGAAAAGGAAAGGCAACAGGTAAGGTGTTGCAGTATGATGATAGCACGATAGTGTTGCTGACCAGGGTCAGAACGTATATACATATTACGCTCAAGGAAAATCCAAAAGGGATCGTGATAGGAATTGTTCTTGTATATGAAGGTGGAAAGGAGGAAGGCAACAATAACTAAAGTGGTATAACGTTACTAATAAAATAATGGGAGGTTCATGTTAGGATTTCAATTAGGAATTAAACCAAGGACCCGTAGGAGAAATATAGTGTGGCTTTAGATAGGTAACAGGATGAGCGGATCAAGCGTTTCTTATGTAAAAAACTATGTGCAAAGTTTGAAAGTGAAAGAAAACTGCTATAACTGGCATGAGGGGACTATTTGAAAGCTTAAGACAGAATTTACATGAGGCAATGTAGAGGTGTTGAGAATCTATGACATACATGATAGGTTGGCAATAGCAATTACGAGATTTTATGGTTGAATGAAGAGAGAGTTAGAATATGCAGGCAAAAAACTTCTAGTTAGACGTGAAATTAAGTTTGGAGAAATTATGCAGCTGCTCATAATCTTTTTAGATAGAGTGATGTAATAAATCTGAAAAATAATGACGGATGCAGGTGGAGTTGTAAGAGACGAAAATGATTTGTAAAAGGGATGTTGCTCAGATGAAACTGCGGATTCAGAAAAGTCAAGAGAACATGCAAAAACGGCTAAGAGAGTTCGAAAGTGTCTGCAAGAAGAGAAAGCAAAAACTGAATGTGGGTAGAAATAGGACAATGAGAGTAAGTAGAGTGAAGAAAATTGAATAATGAAAATTATTATAGATGATGGAAGATAAAAATAGTTGAAGGCTAGAGGGGAAAGATGCAGTAGCAGGATTTGCGCAAAATATCAGTAGAAACAGTGCGTGGAATCCAAAAGGGGACTGTATGAATGGATTGCTGAGCCAACTCTCCTTTATGGAATCTAGAGCGCGAACGTTAAGAATGAGCAAGGAAAAAAAAAAAGATTGAACCTTTTGAGATAAAGTCTGTCCCAACAGGGCGAAGAGAGTGTGGATCCACAGGTGAATGGATAAGTTGAAGTATTCTGAGTAGTCCAATCACGTAGAAAGAACAAACGAAAAAAGTTTCGTTAAAATAGTATGTAGGAAAAGAAGTAAAATTCTTGCATTTTGAACATGAGAAGGTGCACTTTGGAACAATGTAATCTCTCAAAATGTGTCTAATATCGATACAAAAAACCATTTCAAGTATAACGAAGCCTTTTCCTATTAAACAGTAACCGAGGATAGAAGTTTATGACAAACATTCTTTCTTAAATAAAAAAAAAATCTTCCGTTGAAAATATCTCTTTTCTGGAAAAAAATGTTTTAATTAGGGCGTTTTCGTTTCCTCCTGATTAAGTCAATTTCAATTTTGTCTCTTCATATTACCCAAATTTCTCTCGACAAAATTAGAAATATGAAATCATGACAGCAAATGAAATTGCAGAAGGGATTTTTGGATTTCAGTCATTATGAGATATATTGCTAAATCTTCATGTAGCAGTTTCTTCTTCTTCTTCTTCTTCTTCTTCTTCTTCTTCTTTCCACACAAATCAACCTTAAGAGTTACTTTTCCTTTTCATCCTCCCTGTTATCACGTTAAATTTGATTCATAGAGGCATTGCAATGATTCATGAAGAAAATTAATTTGATATAATTAATTTGCGAAAAGTTAATTTGATAAAACCATGCAAACACTTTATAACTCTTATATATATATATATATATATATATATATATATATATATATATATATATATATATATATATATATATATATATATATATATATTTATATGTATATATATATATATATATATATATATATATATATATATATATGTGTGTGTGTGTGTGTGTGTGTGTGTGTGAGTGTGTTGCACATATTTTCGATGTTATTATTCATACTCATCAAATTATGGTTAAGATTAGTATGTAAAGGAAACTACTTATTGGACTGAAAAACCCTGAACTACAACCTATTTGAAATACTCCACAAAATATCGGTTTCTAACATTCTCTGTTAGGAGAACACTATATGTTTATGAGGGATATTGTGCCGAATATATTCCTATGATATTCTTCAAACCATTCCGTGGTAAGGAGGATAACTTGATCTTAATTGTACTTTATTATCGACATTTTATGCTCTTATTTGATACAGATATTACGCAGTTCAACTCTACATCATATATTTTTATAGTAGTTGATTTCTTATGTAATATTTAATGTCAACGTTCATAAGACTCCTGATAAGAGCTAATAGCAAGATTGGTAAAATGGAAGGTATTAATTTGTCGAGAAGATAACGAACGAATTATTTACAACGTGCCTCGAGGATTGAAGTATATTATCCTCTAATATCATATAGTTTCACCTTTCCTCCTTTATTATAGAGAGATCTAATTTCTAATAATTCTATGCTTTAGACAAAATGCTAAAGAGTAAAAACGTAGCTAACTATCATAATTTCTGATATTGAGAAGACAAAAATACCAAAGTGATTACTTATGAATTATTTTAGAAATATCTTGGGGATATAATTCTCCTCTTCTAAATACTTATCTACCTAGTTTCATAAAAGAAATGGCTAAAAATAATATTTTTACATTAATTTCCCCCAAGACTTAAAGATAGAATAGATACGAAAATAATGGTGGAATTATCACCATTAACTCTTCCTCACACCAAGCTTCATGAAATCATGAGGAAAATTGCTGACCTTGAGATTGACCTATTACCTTGCAGTAGATGCCCAAAACTTTTTTCCTTTTTTTGGTGGTGACAGTAATTGCCAACCTCATATGTTAATACTTACAAAGGTTTATCAGGGATTCCATAATGTGGAAATATCTTCACTGAGAAAACGCTTCATTTGTGATGGTTAACTTTCTAATGATGAGACTCGAGGCGTTAAAGTGTGTACCGTACGTGTTTCACACACACTCGTACACAGTAACAGTATTTTGTTTCTTTTTTGTTTATCTCACTTCCACTCCCAGCCCCCCCCCCCCCCCTCACTGACAATAGAACTTATTTAAGCTTGCCTTTACATGCTTAAGTCTGTTTGAATTTTTGGTAATTGTTTACAACATCACGCTCTCCATTTACTCCAAAATAATGCAATCCTGCAGTATTCATCTTCTTGCACAGTAATGAGGTGGTTATTTAAATTCTGGGAGAGCAATAATTAGCAAGATACATTGGGGAAGGGGGAGGGGATTATAAAAAGAAAATAGCTCGGTTTCCTCACTAAACGTCTTGGAACTGACATGTCAACATAGTCAACAAACAGTGTTCGTGATGCCAGCGTGCATAAACAGAAGTTCGTGATGCCAGCGTACATTTGATATACTGTATATTCAAAATATACTTAGTCAAAAATTGAGTGATTACTCAAAAGTGTCACTATTTGTAAATTGCATATTTCATGGACACTTTTGAATAATTAATCCATTTTTAATTGAGTATATTTTGAATATATAGTATATCATATGTACGCTGGCATCACGAACTTCTGTTTATGTACGCTGGGATCACGAATTCTGTTTGGTTGACTATGTTGACATGTCTGTTCTAAGTCATTTAGTAAGGAAACCGAGCTCTTTCCTTTTTATAACCCCTTCCCCCTTCCTCAACATATCTTGCTAATTATTGCTTTCCTAGAATTTAAATACCCACCTAATTACTGTGCAAGAAGATGAATACTGCAGGATTGCATTATTTTGGAGTAAATGGAGAGCGTGGTGTTGTAAACAATTACCGAATTTTTGTTGACAATCTTGATCGGAATCTCTTCTATATAAACTCCTTCTCTGTTGAAATAAAGTCAGTTGCATTCACCTCGCCTCCCAGCTATAACCTGACGGCCCACTTGCACAAGGGAAAAGTGTAAATACACTGATAGACTGTAGCATGAAATGGATAGATATAAGACATACTTTTTAGAGAGGCTAAAATATGTGAAACTACATGAAGAATGTCGGAACGTGTAAATGGAAGAAATGAATACTTAAACTTTTCAGAAAAGACAGAAAACATCTCAAATGCCTACGTCTCTGAAAAGTGTAGAGTCAGATTTTGATGTTCATACTTGTCGTCTTTTATGGAAAAGGAGCTTCATGTAAGTTTAAAATAGACAAAGAAAAAACCGCCAAGTAATTGGGAATTATGCATTGTATAGACTCTTCATGTTAAGATACTATTTTGAAAGAGAGTGCAATGATAAAGGAATACAGGGTTCTACTAGAATTGGCTACACTGCTTGATATCATTTTCTTCCGCAGGCGCGTTGCTTAACTTGTTTACATATTAACTAAGTATTTTGGCTAATTCTTTGTACAATCTCTTCTTTCTGCACAGTGGGACAAAGCAGAATATACTCACAAATGCAATGTAGTTGATTTAGTTGCTGCAAGGCACAATACAATTCAGGTGACATGAAAAAAATTCTACTAGTACATATTCTGCATGAAACATTGTTTTACCAAAAGTTGTAGTGTTACAAGGAATGTCACATGATTTTAACTATCTGAAGAAAAATAGAAAGGCATTTCATTTTGCTTTGAGATTTTTTAGTGATATGAAGGTGAGCTAACAACTGATAAAACAATAAAATTTGAAATGACAGAAAGATATGAACATAATATTGCTGTTTCTGTGAAGAAACAACATAAAATATGTGGTGTGGTTCCGTGGAAAAATGAAAACTACAGAAGTCATGGTGAGCAGCTTTGGATTGCAAATACAGCTGTTAAAGTAACTTTCAAGATACCAGGTTACAGTGAGTTTGTAACTGATCAGTATCCCCCACCAGGAAATTTCTTAACTGACATGGATTCACTTATCCCAGATACCCTCAACTGCCTTGTTAAAAATATCATCTCTCCAAACAAGACAGGCAATAAAAGAAAATAAAATAAGAGTTGTACCGCCTTTTCTTTTCTATTCTAACATCAGGTAAACCAAGTTCCTTCATATCCTCTCTACAATTAGGCCGTGGAGTTTAGATCAGTCCAAAGTATGGTTCCAAGCATTTATTGAATGTGCTCTCTACCATGGGATTATGAGCTTCCTATGTTGTGGCAGCACTCTTTCAAATATAATTTTTGCAACATCTAGCCATGGAAACAGTTGATGGAGCCTACGTTTCTTTAAAGTAGATTTCATCAGAATCTGATATATTACATCCAAAATCAGACTAAGTAAAACAAAAACAGATATTTTGGAGAAATTATTCAACTCCGATATTCGAAAAAATTTAAAATGTTCCGTAAATGGATATGAAAATTTTAAGCCAAAAATGTATATGGAACAATGTCTTTGTTTCATGGTGCCTAATTATGAATTGCAGAGACCTCTGACAATAACAGTTTAAAATAGAATAATGTTAATGATAATGATAATGATAATGATAATGATAATAATGATAATGATAAAAAAATAGAAATGATAATAATAATAATAATAATAATAATAATAATAATAATAATAATAATAATAATAATAATAATAATAATAATAATAATATGAAGAAGAAGAAGAAGAAGAACAACAACAACAACAACAACAACAACAACAAAGACTGATTTACAATTAAGAAGTAATAAGTAAGTTTTATTAACCCATATCTAATAACACGAACCTGACTGAAGCTTTACAGTGAGATCAACATTCGTGCATGCATTTTGTACTGGAAATCTATCCAGGGAGGTGTTCGTAAGAGTTCAAACCATGTTCAGACTGCAGCTTTCCAACAATGCTCCACAAACTATTTCCTAAATTACTTCCCATCCCCTCCCCCCCCCCCCCCCCCCCCACCTTCCAGAACTCTTTCCATAAGGAAATTTCTTCTCAACTTTCAAATTTCTGCAAAAGTAAGAATTACGTCAGCGCAGGGGAAATTCCTGATCGTTTACTAATTGATATAAATTTGTCACTTTCAAAGGTTTGGAATCGAATTTTCTCGGATGAGAAAACGTAGATGACAAAAATGGATAAGATTATATAAATGAAATACTCAGCTTATAAGATATTGTGGTTTTCGTAAATCATCTTGTATTTTATTTACGATTTGGTTTATTCTAATATCTTGGGAAAATGGGCTCTGAACTGACAGGTATCTACTACAACAACAATAACAGATTTTAATGGGGAAAGGTTCCGACGATTATTATCACTGTCTATGGTTGAATGTGATGAGATTGCAGAGTTAATTCATATCTTCATCTATTTTCATTCTGTAACAAGCTTTAGATACCATTCGTTTAAATTCTACAATTACCTTCGAAAAATGCGAATTGACTGAAGCTTTTAAGTGATATCAACTTTTGTGTATATATTTCATGTGAAAATATATCTAGGGAGGTGTTGGAAAGAGGTCAAATAATGTGCAGATCGTAAATCTCCGATCGTTTCTTCCAAAACTATTTCCCAAGATGCGTTATCTTCCACCACGTTACAAAAATGGACAGGAAATTTCATCTAATAAAAATTTTAGAAAAACAAGATTTTCTTCATTGCAAACCTACGAGGAAGTGACAATTCTTGTTCTCATACAATAAAAAAAATCGTCCCCTCAAAGCGCTGGAATCAAAATTTCCTGGACGGGGAGATGTAGAAGAGGACAAAAAGGAAGAATTTGGTAAAGGCAGACAAAATTCTTAAGATATTGGGGTTTTCTCAGCCATCTTTTGTTTCATATTACGATTTTTTCCATTATAATATCGTGGGAAAAAAATGTTATAAACTGAGGGTTGCATTTGGAACAGGACTGAGAGCTTTTAATGGTTGAAAATTCCAACAAGTATCATCACTTAAACCCTGGGTAATTCCGATGGAATTGACGGGATTGATTCATATCTTCTATTCTCATTCCGTAAGATTTCATACATGTAATTTTACAATTATGTTTTAAATTTATATTTTAATACTTCTTTATCTACCGCATAAAGTTAACTTCGTCTTTTATCTGAGCTGGGGGTTAGGGGTGGTGGGAGGGCGTGTATTTCAACCTTTTCGTCCTTGTCTTTGAGTGACTTCTATATGACTTCGCTTCTCGTTTGTATATGAAAATTGGAAACAAAATAATAACAACTCGAAGAAATAACAACTGTTTGATCTTTTGTAGATTTGCAAGGAAACACCAATAAGATAGGTTTCTCCAATAAGAGGTTACTGTACAACTAACGGCAAGACAGGAAATAACAATATTAGTTACTAACAGTTAGGATAAATTTATTTACAAAGAATTCTTGCATGTTTATTTACATTTGAAGCCATTTTCCGTTACAATACAATTTTCCAAGGACATAGTACATAACAAGTAAACACGCAAGAAATATGGACATTTGGAAGCATGTGACACAGCAACCATAATAGAAAATGCAACTATTGCGACTGAATAAAGGAGTCTTCTATATATTTTTGAAGACTATTCGATCAATCATAATTGGTTAGTAATAGATACATGCGTTAAACATGTATGTATGTATGTATGTATGTATGTATGTATGTATGTATGTATGTATGTATGTATATTAATTGACATCGCGAAAACTACAAGCAGTGGTCAGAAAAAAAGGTATGCACAAAAAAATAAACACTGACCGTCACATTATGGTCCATCCAAAAAGAACATCAATTTCAGTCCTCGTGAGTGAAGGATTCCAAACTTATGATCTCCCGGGAGGATTCTCGGAAAAAAATCTTCTCAATAAGAACTTATTGCGAAGTTGTAATGGAATGATTCGCTTTTCATCTTCTCTTAAATCTTTTTCAGGAGTTTTTGCTTGTCTTCGAAGTTCTATGTATCGTCACATAGAGGGCGAGTTGGGATAGAGAAAATTTTAGGATAGTTTTCCTATTTGGATTTATGAGAAGATTAAGCTCCTTTCCCAGTTTATTTCTTTACAATTACATTTGGAATGTCTAGGTATCAAGCTGGTGTAGCTAGGAAAAAAAATATTTGCTATTCGAGTTTATTTTCATATATGTTCGTAAAATATCATAAAACTGAAGAAACATGTTTGACAGTAATTGTGTAAGCCAACAGTTTATGTAATTAAAACCTAGTTTTCATTAAAGGCTGTTGTAAATACGTTTTACTCATATGTTCAAGTTTACATATCATAATCATATAAATTTCCCTTGAAAACGAAGAAAAAGGGAAAGTTGTACTGTTTTTCGTCAAAATATTTTATAATGTCAAAGCCTAATTAATAAAGCCTTCCCTTTCAACTTCCGATGAACAGTATGGTCTTGATGTGAAAATACAGCCGCATATGTGAGAAAGCAACAATTAACATGTTTCGAGTGGAAAGAGAGAAATAGACAAAGAAAAGAGTTTTCTTACAGACCAAATATCAGCACCTTCAATTTATGGGTTCCACGTTTATAATAAATGACCTATTAATCCCTTCACAGATTTTCTTATTTTTTTAAATTTAATATTCAAAATAATCTTGCTTTGACCTTTGCCTTTGTGTCATTAGGTACCAAAAATGTCTTACCTTAAATAAATCAGCTATCATAAATTTTTTCTTACTATGCCTACATTCACAGGAAATCCAGCTTATGTACTTTTGATATCAAGAATTTAAGCATTATTCTGTATAAGTTAATGTCAACTTAGGAAATTGCCATACAATAACATAACGTATATCTAAATGTATTGAGTGTTTATTCTTCTTATTTTCAATATAATGTCGGTTTGATATACATGTCTATAAAATTTACTGAACAACAGATCTTTACTCATTAACAACTGTAATAGAATAAACACAATGTATATAAACTTCGTAAAACTCATATTCGATTTCTGATTATCCATCTTCTAATTATGGAATTAAGTGTTTTCTTTCTCTATCTATAATATTTGAAAGCTCTCACTAATCAAATCTCAGTTGATTCCAGTAGCATTTATCTTTCAAAAAGAGCTGTATTCATCTATCATTCAACTTTAATGTTTTACATTCACTTTGACTTAGATTTGTACAAACTTATATTCCCCCGCTAAAAGCGATGATATCACCCCATTAAAGTATCCTCTTTCTAGAGACCCTTATGAAGATTATCTATATTTTTGTTTTTTACTTAAGGATCATTTAAGTATCATCTTGCTAGGACTTAATTTGTTACTTTTACATTACAACTGATTGTTTGTATTTGTTTCTTCTTGTGGCTTTTCAAAAATCCATTGCATTTTTCTCGAACTCTTAAGGGACAATTTTTTTCCCACATGACATCTGATTGTTACCTTATTCTCTGTATCTTAAAACAATGTATGAGCTAATTTGCGTGTTCCTAAAACTGAAATATTAGTAGCAGAAATAAAGATATGATTTTTTATAAAATAATTTTTGATGCCATAGGATGCAACTTTCTTCATGGACGAGATGGACTGCTTGAACGTAAGGGCATCAAGTTATTTGGAATTTTTAAGCAATCGATCTCTGTCTAATAATGCTTTTCAGGTGAGAGCGATACCGTTTTGTATAACTAAAGTAAATTTAATGTACCAGTCGTATTTAATTGACAAAATGTTAACTCCTGAATTCATTAATACTTCTCAATCCTGTTAAACTGACACAGTTTTATGATAGTATTGCTTATAAATATAGTTTATAAGCGTTCGTCTATGAGCAATAATAATAATAATACAGTAGTAGTAGTAGTAATAATAATAATAATACAGTAGTAGTAGTAATAATAATAATAATAATAATAATAATAATAATAATAATAATAATAATAATAATAATAATAATAATAATAATAATAATAATAATAATAATAGTAATAATAATAATAATGACGATGCTGATGATGATCATGATGATGAAAATGAGGAGGATAAGGAGGAGGTAGAGGAATAATCAGCATATATGACCAACACCGAAAGCAGAGTGCGGGGACAGCGCATGAAAACCAGTAGCAATGAATGACTAAAGAGTGAATAGAAAGATAGTTTGATAAATGAGGATAAAGACCCTGAATCATATAAAGATACCGTGGTTGTGTGCGACTGGAAACAACAGTTAAAGGGAGGAAAGTGATTGGTCTTAAGAAAACTGGAAACAACGCTGAATCCCACAATATAAATCACCAGTCTAGATCGACACTGACAGACAAAATTGTCATAAAAATAGTATCATTATTGTAGTCATTGTTATTATAACTTTTAGCCCCGATCGTAAATCATTCGAAACCTTTCACTCGTGGCACCGAATACGTTTGCACGTCCAAAGACAAAAATTCTTACTCAATTCTAATTTATAGAAGAGCACATATGAACCCTGCACCATTGTATGCAGAGGCACAAAGATCTTCCGAGAAGTAAGTCTCATTTACAATGAAAATAAAAGTACAGTTGCAATGAATTGCATCATATGGTGGACGAAGGAGGGGAGAATGTTTTGTGAGTTTATGTGCGTGAACAAGGCTTGGTACACAGCAAAATGGCTTCCTAACAAAGCTATCAAAGAGCCCGGCTGGGTCCTTTGGCCCTTGGTAAAAGACGGGTTTGGGGAACAATGCTTTATTGGAATATTCTCTCCCCTCCGTGACCCTAATTCAGTTCTTTTCATTGTTCTCTTGTTATAATTTGTTTCACGCAAGCACAAACATCCCGACCTTCGCACTGAACTCACGATATTTCCAAGAAATGAATCGATTAATAGCCTCT
>NC_090730.1:46533833-46536333 GCF_036898095.1 Palaemon carinicauda
CAGGCAAGACAAGGTAAGGTAAAGTAGAGTTGAGTGTCATGTGAAATGTTGCGGAGTTCGTAAGGTAGTGGCTATCACTTGGAAAGTAAATCAAAGGTAAACAATAATAATACCAAGGACACTAAAATAACGAACAGAACAACCAACGCCATCTATTAAGTTGACTATCCTTAAATTTGTACTCTTTGGTGTAGACATTCCATTTCCTCCTTTACTTGAACCAGGTGGCTCTGTCACTCACCTCATAGGAAAAGGCAACCCTTTCCGATGACCTATTTGACCGCAAGCAGAATAATGAGAAACTTGTTCTTCCATATTGCTGTTTTATTGAGGCTGAATTAACTAGTCTAGATTTTCGACCCCCGGGAAATTAATGCATTTGGAGGTAACAACACAGAGGATATTTTTCCTCTGTTTATCATAAAAATAGCTGATTTCTTAGCTAATAAGTCGTTTGTTATTTCTAGGAAACTAGCAAGAAAATATTTATTTTTCACTTGTTGGAGAATTAGTAATGTTACTTCATTGGGTAAATGTGAGTGATTACCACCAAGTTTCCATAACACCCATATTATTCAAGATTTTTTAACATCTATTGGCAAAACTTCTAAATAGGTATGCTGAAGGTAATCCTCTGATCCCTCGTTTGCAATTTGGATTTAGCAAAGGCCTTGGAGCATGTGATGCCCTTCATACAATCTCCAGTGCTATACAAGAATCCCTCGATTTTGATCAGGAAGTTTGCATGATTGCCCTTGATTTTGGTGCTTCCCTTGACCGTATTAAATATGAGGGCCTTGTTTATAAACTCACACAGTTGAGAGTAGGTGGGAGTTTTCTAAGTTAGCATCATCATTATTGAGTCTTTAAATAATGGATTTCCTTTAGTCGTTGTTCGTGGGCACAATAGTAAGAATAGGAATGTAGTGTTCTGGGCCCATAATTTTCATGCTATACACGCATGACATGTGGTTTGGCCTAGAAAACACGCTCATTGTATATGCAGATGATGCTGCACTCTTTGTATCAATTTCATCTCCTAAATGTAGATCAGAGGTTGCTGAATCCCTTAATAGAGATCTAGATAAAAGTGGTCTACGGTGTAAATTCTGGAGCATGTAGTTGAACCCAAGCAAAACTCAAAGTATGTTTGCAAACAGATCAAAGACAGTGGCTGCTCAACATCCAGATCTCAACATTGATAATTTTTCTTTAACTTTATACATCTTTAGAATTTTAGGTTTGATTCTTGATTACAAATTTTCTTTTGGGAAACAAATTTAGTCTGTGTCTTCTTCAAATGCAAAAAGGTTGACTTATTGAAAAATTCTGTAAGACTTTCGGTATTCAATCAATTCTGAAGAAATGTTTCAATTCATTCCAGCCTTGTTCACTGGTCTTGTGTTCACCTGCTGAATCACATCTTAATTTGTTGGACATAAACTTATGGTCTATTCAATTTCCTTATTCCTGAGCTGGATTTTAATCTCAGGCAATGTAGTTCAGTTAGTTATTTATGCATGCAACATAAGATATTTTTATAAGTCTAACCATTTTTTTTTTTTTTTTTTTTTTTTTTTTTTGGCAATCAGATCTTACCAGATTGTACCATCCTGTATGTACATAGTACTAGGTTTGCAGATAATTCCAACAGTCGTGTCAACTTAATCATAAGGCTCAACGTACAGATGAAAGAGTTAGACACTTGCAACTAACATTTATTGAATTAACCTAAGGTTTGTATACTACTCTTATGATATCTGAAATTTTTACAAATTTGGATTTCTCGTTTACCACGTTATAACAGATATAATTAAGCTGAAATTGTCTTATTCTATCGTGACACTAGAACATTTGTTAAAGGATACTTTAGTTCTAGATTGTGAATTCCGTTGACGTCTTAAAGAAGTAATGCTACTAATATTTTATCAACACCTGATTCCTGAATCCTGAAATTAATTTTTTTTTCGGTGTTCTGCGTTTGGTAAGCTTTCAGCTGATTTATTTTATGTTCAGTTGGTAAGCTTATCGCCCATTTTGCTGTCTTTAAAGAAGGCAACCTCTGAAATTAGAAACCTCTTCTTATAAATATCGGTTTACCTTTCACTCGAGCCTTCGTTCACGTTTTGATTTGCAGTACAGACATAATGTAACGTATGATGCCTTTTGTACAGTTAGATCCATTAATTCCGGTACACTTCTCGGGAAGCTAAGGAGGCGTCAGTGTAGGGGAATTAATGAAGACAACTGTACTTTCTATAAAGGAAATATATGTCCTCTTAGTCGCAAGATTATTTTGGGATGATCAATGAGGAATCTACTGCTGATATTACTAACTTCTTACTTCATTCAATGCATAACACATATTTAAAGATAGATTGCTGTGAAGAAAAATATGTGAAGAAAAATATTTTGAATGCATTTACGGATAGTGATAAAATACTTCCAGACATGAACAATGTATGCATACTTATAAGTATATTTCTTTTATTGCAATGTC
>NC_090730.1:46543833-46553833 GCF_036898095.1 Palaemon carinicauda
ACTTGCTTTGGAACTCTTTCCTTTCTTACTATTTCCCTAGTTCATATAACAACTCCTTCAGTATGTGGTGTGATTGTTACTCTATTCCTTGCGTCTAGACATAGATTGATTGCATGAAGTAGCCCATGCTGAAAATACACAAATATTTAAGTGTCTATTATATCAATATATTTTTATTTCAGGTATAGCCTACCAAATATGTAATTGTAATTCTCAAAATACCAAGATTTACACATATTGATATCTCCGTGTATTTTCATGGCAACTCAGTTTCCTACCGTATTGCTCTGGGTGATTTTCTGCTTACATGAACTCGTCCAATGTTATCTTGCACTTGATTTATGCCATTATCATCTCAATATTTCCGATGCCATCTCCATATAGCATACTGATGTTCAGTTTATCGCTTCAAAGGCCTCGTATGATATATTCCCTAACACATGAATCCAGAATTGGTGCGAAATGTACTAAAATATGTCGAAAACGAATTATATGGTGTCGACATTGTAGAGGGACTGGAAAACCAAACACCACACCCTTGAATCCAAGTTGAGGCCAAAAGTCCCTCAACATTAACTTTTCCATTTGATTATAGGCAACTGGATTCTTAAACAGAAATTAGATTTAAACTATCAGGAATCCCTGAATGTCTATATGTTAATGCTAAAATGTTTAACACACTATCCAAACTAGACTTAACACTAATAACATATAAAACATACGATATCAAACTGGAATATCTATAAACGGCACTCGGACACCGTTAGTAGAATTCCAATCCCTTTTATGGATTATCCAACATCTCCGAGCCAGTTTATCATCATCATCATCATCAATCTTTACAGAATAATTCGAATTATCTTCCCGGCATGGTCTTCAATAATCACATAGCTATTCTCCAAGAGCCGACCGTTTAAAGTCTTTATCTAAGCAGGGGCATCAACTTTCAAGCATCTTTCAGAAACTGGAGGTTATTGGAACAGTCAACTACTGATAGTAAGAAGGAAAAAGATTTTCAAGGAGGAAGTAAAGCCCTGAAGATAAAAGAAACACTTACGAAAGCTTTTAATTAACTTGACTATCACAATATAGTCAAAACAAATAACAAACTGATTACATTATTCACAAACACATAAAGCAAAGATAAAATATTACTCACTGATAATAAAAAAAAAAAATAGTAATTCCAAGGCTGATAGAAACTAAATCCGTCATTTCAAAAACTCTAGTTATTTTCCGAAGTAAAAAATAAAAAAAGCAATCGCTCATTTTTTTTTATCATCTTAGCCGATCTATGCAAATCTAAAATCAAACCTTCAATTTTACAAATAGCCTACTTGCTACAAGAAATCATCACACTAACTATTTTTCTCTAACCTCCTCTCCTTCTCTTGCACTTTGTAGGAATTTGGCAAATCAAAATGAAACGTTAAAGTTAGAAGATAAAAAAGAATTGATTGTTCAAAGCATAACCAATAAACCAACAGCCAACTGTGGTCTCCATGCAACCCTTCTTCCCCGTGTCAGAATGAAACTGATTTTTTTAGAGCCATGGCATGTCTTTTATGCAAATGTGAATAGTAAAAGTATATAAACTGGGATTCAATGTGTAATTTTGACGTATTTTCATAGGTACCCTCATCCGTGACAGCTGTTTTGAAGTGATACATAAACGATGTATGCCTTCATATCTCTGGTTCTAATTATCTTGGAATCATAATCTTGGTATTTAAATGTTTGTTTTTCCCTGTTAAAAAATCTATTGGTGAGCCCTTTAGTCCTACATCAATGACCATTATCTAGAAATTTGAGGCTTCAGTTGCAAAAGCATATGCACTAATTTTACATCCATCATCATCATTATGAGTATTGTGAGAGAGCATCATCTTCCTCATACTCATCATCATCTTCATCATCGTCCTCCTCATCTTCATTATAATTGATGTAACGTGATGGGTACTGGATGTTGATCAATTCTTTATGTAAAGTTCTACCATCAAACCACAATGGATCCAGCTTCCCATCAACAAGAGTCTAACTTTGAGTCTCATTGGCAACAGGAACATCAGGCTTTGGAACATGAGATCGCTTCCATATAGCAACCTGGTAATTATTATGCTTTATATTCCACCCTGTGCTGAAGGATGGCCTCATGGTGTACCATCTCTAAAAGGTTCCGGGTATGAGTTCACCCCAAAGCAGACCAGGTCTGGAGTAAGCTGCACTCCCCTGTTTGCTTAGTGTCAGTTGAAAGGGGTCGGGACAATGCGTCGGGACGACTATGCTGGTAAGGGGCAATCAGGGTCGCAGATGATTACCCCTTCTAGTCTTCCTTGTTCGAAGGAAGCCCTTCAGGTAATCTCCATTGTTCTCCTGCAGGGGAAAAGGGCTCATCAAGGGGTGTTGTGGGAGAGAGCTTTTATCTTCAGCTACAGGGTGGATGCCTAATGAATGTTTTAGCTTTTCATTCCTCTTGGAATCAAGGGAAAGTTGCTCTGAAGCATTCTAAGGAACACTCTTTTGTATGTAAAAAGAGTCATGGCGTTGGTGGGAGTCCATCAGGGTGAGGATGATCTACTTTACCTTTTGGGTGGTCGTCAAGATCCCTGATGGAGCCATGCAAGGGTAGGTCAGACTGTGCCATTAGGAACCCAGACATGTGCTATTGCAATGAGGAGGAGGCTAAGGGGTGTTCAGGAATGTAGAACGCCATCTCATTCCCATGCTAGTTTAAGCCCAGGTCCATGTTGCACCTGATGGGTCACCAGTCATGGCTCCTTCCTTGTTTTCTCCTCCCAAGATTCCCCACAAGCCTTCACATCCCAACTGGCCATCTGTGAAGCTGTTCGACTTGATTTCCCAAGTGTACCAGGTCCTTCCACTCCACCCTGGTGATGCCATGATCAAAGAATTTGGCCCTAAAGACGCTGTGGCCTTCTCAGGTCTGGATGGCATTCTGCCCACCAAGTCGCTCGTACATCCCAGTGGATGCTCACTCATCTTTTCGCTCTGAAAAAGTGCTTTCACATGAGATTGATTTTCATGTTTGTATGTATCCCTTCAATGTGCGCTCACCTGTTTGAGATCACTCAGATGTTCACCATACATCACCCATCCACAAGAGTTTAAGTCTGCGTTCACCTTCCCCCTCTGAGTGCTCACCTATGTTATCTCGCACTCTCTGGGCCAAGCATGCGCTCCAGTTCACAGTAGAGAACTTGTACAATCATCCTCACCTGATGAGGTGTACTCTCTTGTCCGTTCATGCTATTACTCACCTGTACTCTCGCTCTCACCTATTGAGATGGACTTGCTTATGCTCTGAGCGCTCTCCTTTGCATGTACACTCTTCTATTCAGGAATACTCATCTGCTTGTCAGTGCTCTTCTGGAAGTGAGAGCATGCCTATACAGTAAACTTTTCCTAAATTTTTGAAGTGTAATCTCCTGTTTGTGCCCATCATAGTGAACATATGTACTGTACATGATCATAGGAACAATACTAGGCTCTCACTCTCCCCTATAGAAGCACAATCTCCTGTTTGAATGCCCCTCGCTTGTCTGAGCGTATTCTTTTACACAAGAGTTCACCTGCTAACTTTTCCTCACAGTATCAATCATATTTCCCTGCGCATACATGCCTTATATATGTGAGAGTGCACCTGACTACTAAAGCTCACCTAAGCTGTCACCCTCCCCTGAAGAGATATATGTATCAGTATGGGATCAATTGAGCTATAGCTTATCTAAGGACGGATGGAGGAACGGCATCATAGCTATGTTATCCACAGTCTTTATAGTTACCTTCAAGAAGGTGACCGAGGACTCAATCATCACAGATCTCGTTAGATCTTTTAAGATAGACGTCTTTAGAAGGACAATTCCAGCTCCCTCATTAAACTTAGATGCTGTTCATAAGGTTTTAACTACAGAGCCCCACAAGCCACTTGTAACAGCAGATGTTTGACCTATATCCAGGAGGTGATATTCCTTGTAGCCTTAGCAACTGTGAAGGGGGTTGGGACATACAAGAGCTTTCTTTAGGTGGTTGATTGAAGGAGAAGGGATTTTGTTTTGGACAGCCAACTAGTTTCCAGGTGAATGCACTTAACCACTTATAATCAATATTCCCCTTCCTATACCTTGAAGATGGTTTAAATATGCAACAGCAGTGAAACCCTCTTAACGGAAGTGACACATTAAGGGACGGAATTCATATAGTACAAGTCCTCATACATCAACAATCGAACCCTTGCAATGGAAGGGACAAGGCAATTAGGAGAGAACCACTAGACCTATGGCTTTGTCGACAAAGTAACCATAGAGGATGCCTAGATAGTAGATCTATATGGACTCAGCCCTGATATAGTGACTGACTGGCAAATTATTGATCATAATGCATCACAAAACATAGTCAGAAGTCAAACCAAGTAAGCCACATAAATGCATGGTTCCTAGCAACATACTGATCATTGACCCTTAATCCTACTAAATATGGGAAACTGGCAGATGTTGATTGTGCAGTTGAGTATTAGATAAATGTAATTTTGAATTTATAATATTTTTTTCTAATACCCACTTGTTAAGTCAACATTGGATGCCCTTTCACTTCCCCAAGTAATAATGATCAGAGCAGGAAAAGGTCTCCATTGCACCTGCAGAAGGTTGGAAATGGTTATTACCTGGTTGTGACGTAGGGTATAACCTGTTGGTACGCAGGAAGGGTAACGCACAAGTCATAATTATTTGAGCAGGCAGATCGCTCTTTTTGAAACATGATGGTGATCAAAACGAACATGAAGGCTTGGCAGCTAGCAAACGCCATGCAATAAAGGATATTCAGGCCATATTAGTATAGTACATAACTCCATCAGTTCATCAGATTAATGGAAGCATAGACAATTCTATCATCAATTAACATGATCATTGGTTAAACCACCGATGTATAGTCTTATCATTCGGGAATTAGTGTGTATTTTATAAATACCTAAATGGATTACAGAGTAAATCAAATTTGAAGCAAGTTGCTGCAGGAAGATCTATCGGCACATGTTGATTGTGCAAGTGAGATATAGAGAAATAATCCAAACCTAAGAGTTACATTTCTTTTACTGAACTTATCGTTAGATCACCTACATGTAGGATCATTATGCGATGAAACAAACTATGGTCAGGCGAATAGTGAGTGATTTTGGCTGCTCTTATTTTGATCATCCCTTCAAAGAGCTTTGCAAAAAGGTGATTGAAATAATGGTCGATTGGGTCATTCTGAACGGGTCAGGAAAGACGACTTTGATATATTGTAGAGGACATACCTTTTCAATTTTTATGGTGTTCGTCAAAAGAGTTTATGTCCTGAATCCTTTTTTTTTTATGCTGAGCGAAAGCTTATAAAAACTTCAGATAGAAAAATAGCTCAAGAGTTCCTTTGTGTCATTTAGACAAATACTGCATAGCCTATGTTAGAAGATAACATAATCATAAGGAAAATAAAGTAGACTACTACTATGTCTCTGTTTATCTTTCATCATTCTTAGAATTTCCATCCTGACGATTAATAGCTGTCTTACTGGCCATTCACCCCTGAATACAGAAACTCAAGAACTTTTAAAGAAATAAAGTGCGGCACTGTAATAAAAAAGAATAGAATGTTTTGAATTCTTGTACATGGGGGCCGACATAGAGGGAAACACTTTTGTGTTTGTGAGCGTGCGTGACCGTACAAGCGAGGTCCTGTACAGTATATATCAAAAAGGTTTCACGACAAAGCTATCAAAGAGACTGGCTGGCTCCTTTGGTACTTTGTAAAAGACCGGGTCGGGAGCAATATCTCACGGGAACAACCTTCGCGTTTTTATTCTTTTTCTTCATTTGCTCCCTTCTGTGACCTTTGTTAAATTCCTTTAATAGCTTCCACATAAAAAAAATTTTGCTTCTATCAGTACAAAAAAACTATGATGACCACAACTCTTTGCTCAGTCCATTTTCCACTTCATGTATTATATTAGTGAAAATGATAAATAAAGAAATTATCACATCGATTGAGCATACTTAATCTAAAAATATTTTTTTGCATATTTACTTTTGATAAAATAACTAGAGAAAAAAGTGAAAAATAATAAAGAAAAAACTAATGGAATTCAGAAATATCCTTGCAGAAAATACATAATTGGCGAATGGTAAAACAGACTATCGATCGCTGTCATCAAACAATATCTTTACTAAATCATGTATGCGTTTACCTTCATTTAATGTAAACGCATGAGGTCACCACATTTATAAGGAGCCTTCAAGCACTCAAGTTTCAGAACGAAGAGAATGTTTAGTGATAGAAGTTGTCAATTTCTTATGAAAAAAAAAAAAAAAAAAAAAAAAAAAAAAAAAAAAAAAAAAACTGAAACCAAAGACGACAAACATTTACAAAATCCCAAACAAAGATAATGGATAATGAAGAGATTCATTCATATTTTGTCCGATCCTTTGATCAATAGGTTTCCTGATTAGACGCTTATTAAAAACTTTATACTTTGCATACAGTTCACATAAACTAGCAATCTATCTACAACTTACACAGCATTAGAAAAAGCAATATGACTGGTTACTAAGATGAATGTTACTGTACAAAAAAGAAGAAGAAGAAAAAAAAACATCTCTTTCAGTAAAGAATATGAAAAGAAAAGGACTGAATCTACTTCACTCTTCATTTATTTAAAGGATTTTATATTCTCTACTCCAATTCCGCTGTTCTACAATGATCCGTATTAATGGTCATGTATTCAGTGTTTTGAGTTATAATTTTCCAATAAATTATAAAAGAGGAATGTTTTCCTATTTTATTACGTAATCAATGCTTTGAGGATTCTTTACAATTCAGGCTTTCTTCACCTACGGGTATTGTGTTTTTTTAATAAATCCAAGGATTGTTAGTGTCACACTTATCATTTCATTCCTCATTTATGCCCTTTTGCTGTCCATCATTTACAAAATAATCATCAAAATACTAACTCTAATGATCCAAAACCTCATTCGAATCTGACAGCATCCCTCCACTCGCATCTTGTACTCTGAGTAGCAGTTACTCATTAATTATTCACTCAGTAATTACTTCCCAGGAAAGCCACGTTCTTTCTATCTAAATATCTTTTTAACTTTTCCCCTTTGGATGTTTTATTATCTGTCTTCGCCCATGATATATTCTGGATTACCCCATGCTCTTTATATCCCTAACTGTTCCTGCTGACAGTATGATCCATCATGGAGTTTTAGAAATTCCTAACCTAATCTACTTTTGGATTCCTCCTTATCCAACTCATTAGTTTTGATTACATTAATTTTGTAGTTTCATTGTCAAAATTTCTTCTCTTGCATACTGTATATCCTTATATCTTTCCTTTTTAGCATCAACCAGTTAATGATCAGATATACTTCCATTCACTTCTCCTCAAACCGATACATTCATCAACTTACTCTCCCATCTACTTTATAGTGACGCATAATCCAATAAACTTTTTTCCTCATTAATTTTTTCTAAGTATGCAGATAAATGCTCCTGTTTTCATTTTATGCATATTTAATAATCAAACCTCTATACAAAAAGATTTCCAGAAGTGTATTTCAGTTAATCTCATTCTCCGTAACCTCCTTTTTATTCAAATCTGGAATATCAATTGCCATTTCATGTTCTCCTACAACTAGTCAGATATATTTTGAATTTCCCTAAAAAGATCATCTATCTCTAACTTTCTTGTCTCTTTCTCGATTATGTACTACTCTTTGCTTTAGCCCTACAATCCTCAAACTAATACACATACACACGCGCACCTACTGCACACATGTTCACACACCCAGAAACACTCAAACTCTCCCCCCACACACACATATGTATATACAATATGCATATATATATATATATATATATATATATATATATATATATATATATATATATGTGTGTGTGTGTGTGTGTGTGTATGTGTGAGGGTTTATATATATACTCATACATATATATATATATATATATATATATATATATATATATATATATATATATATATATACATATATATATATATATAAATATATATATAATATATATATATATATATATATATATATATATATATATATATATATATATATATATATATACATATAACAGCCTACATTTTTAACGTCCTTCATATCACTTTTATAATGATTTTATCATAAGACTTCTCAAGGACTATTTATCCCATGTACAGCTTTTTATGTTTACTTTTAAACTTTTCACAAAACTATGTTATGACGAAAGATTTATTAATACGCACGGTTTATATCTAGAACCACAGATTGACCACTCTCTTCCTTTCCTTCACCTTTTTATCTTGTTCATCAAAATTGCTCCATATTAAATCATGGTATAATAGATAATGCTGTACCTCTATAATCCTTACAGTCGCCTTTATCCCCTTGGTATCTAAACACTTAATCCTCTCAATCAATCCTTTGGGACTTTTACTTCACCCAGATAGACCTGAAAAACTATGATCAGCCGTGCAATCGTAGCACGGCCACGTGTACTAGAGGATCTTATTTGTAATTGCACCAGGGTCTGGACCATTTTATTTTATTTTATTTTATTTTTTTTTTATCTTCTTAATCCCAGTCTTACATCCTCAGCTGTCACTTCCCTAAGGATTGCCAGTCTCACATTTATAATTAATAGCCTTTCATTACTCAGTTCTTCCCTTTTGCTGTCCATCACTCATAAAATAATCATCAAAATATAAACTTTAATGATCCTAAACCTCATTCGAATCTGACTGCATCCCTTCACTCGCATCTTGTATTCTGAGTAGCAATTATTCATTAACCGTTTACAAGGTATTTACTTCTCAATGAAATAATTTTTTCTTTTTCCATTTAAATATCTTTTCAATTTCTACCCTTTGGATTTTTTTATATAGATTACCCTAAGCTCTATTATATCTGGAAGTGTTCCTGCTGACCGTATGATACATCATGGAATTTTAAATATATCATCTATCTCTCATTTTGTCATCTCTTTCTGCATTATGTACCACTCTTTGTCTTAGCCCTACAATCCTCAAACTAACACACATACACACATGAACATACACACATTCACACACTTAGAAACACCCAAACACACCCACACACATATATTTATTTACAATATACTATACACACACATATATATTTATATAAATAAATATATATATATATATATATATATATATATATATATATATATATATATATATATATATTTATATATATATATATATATATATATATATATATATATATATATATATATATATATATTTATATATAAATATATATATATATATACAGTCGGCGGAGTATAGGTCAACACACTCGTGCTCGCATTATCATTCACACAATGGTGGCCCACAAGAGAAAAACTTTTGGGGCTCTTGTATCTAAGCTCTTACTGAATATTCGCCGGAACGAAGATGATGAAATGAAGTTGTTAACCATCACACTATCTGGCATCGGTCAAATAGCCAGTTACTGATTTTTAACTGATCTGGATCCCAAAAAAAATGGCTCGAGTAAACGTTAAACACCCTTCTGTACACTGTAGAGGGTTTGTAGATATACACTATACACCTAATTTTTGACTTAGTTTAATGATGTGCCATCATTTATCTGGATAGGCTTTCGGGATTACAGCATCCATTGGACATTGGCGTTCTTTCAAATTACCCAAGAAGCTATGCCATAGCAAACCGGCGGTACTTGAACGTACTTCGTTAAAGAGAGACAGCGATAGAAGAAAAATGTCTAAGACACCTTTGAGAAAATTTTTTTGTTCTTAATTACAGTGATTTACCGGATGATTGTGTAGGGAGGCAAACTAGTGCCTTCTGGCTAATCTTTACCAACTGAAAGTGGAGAACGTCCAAACGAAACCCTCATCAGTTAGGAAATGATGTCCAATGGCTTATGTTGTTTAAGGTTTGGTTTAGTCAGAG
>NC_090730.1:46561333-46566333 GCF_036898095.1 Palaemon carinicauda
GGCGATGATGAGTTCTTGAATATATTGAGGATGGTAATGATGATGACGAGGAAATGAAATGAAAAGTGTCATAAAATGCTCCTGCGATTGACGGTAAGCAGAGACGCCTTCTTGCACAATAAGTAAACATTTCGATTCGCCCTTCCAGACCACCCAGCCATAGCACCACACATATGCAGGGCATATCAACGTTATTTTAAAGATGTCTAGGGCTTTCATATAATCCTGATAAAAATGCTGGTGGGGGGAGCTGAGCGAGCTCTTTCACCTAGGAAGGCATTTGAGGAAAATTCGAATTAAAATCTAGCTACTAAATACCTACTGTAGTTGACATTAGATATATATATATATATATATATATATATATATATATATATATATATATATATATATATATATGTTTATATATACATATATATATATATATATATATATATATATATATATATATATATATATATATATCTATATGTATATATATATATATATATATTTATATATATATATATATATATATATATATATATATATATATATATATATATATATATATATATATATTTAAATATAAGTTATGGTTCACTACATAATTCCACAAATATATTAGAATATGTAACCATTTCAGTTTCAATTTTGAGGCCAATGAAGATATAATAGATAACTATTTTATACATAACATTATAAGGGAAATGGTATTAAATAGAGCAAGATAATCTTTTCAATATTAATCTTACCCGATAATCATGTAGCTGTCAACTCCGTTGCCCGACAGAATTCTACGGAAGGGATACGCCAGCGATCGCTATACAAGAGGGGGGTGTACTCACAAGCGCCACCTGTGGCCAGGTACTGCAGTACTTCTTGTTGACACCACCTCAATTTTTCCTCTGTCGTGCCTCCGGCTAGACCTACATGGATACGCTGTTGATTCTGGAGTTTTTGCTCACGATTTGGTGATGTATTTGCTCTAGATTTTAGCTTTCGCTATTCATGAAGTAATGCAGTGTTGCCAACAGGGCGAGTTTCCCTTTCCTGAGGTGAAGTAGATTATAGTACGTATATTTAGTGCAGCTTAATTCTACGATTATCATGCCGGCTATCAAATTCATCAACAAAACAGTCTAAATCAATTCCCTCGGCACGTGCACTTTCAATGGACAGTAATGCGATATTACTCTATCTAGCACTGGTCATGGAATTTCTGAGAAATGTTACACGCCATGCAACATGCTCTGCTTACCTTACAGCATGCTCTACATACAGCATGCTCTGCATACAGCATGCTCTGCATACAGCATGCTCTGCATACCTTACCGCATGCTTCTCAGTCACACATCTTTGGTTGTTGCCAACTCACTAGACTGTCAAGCAGTTTCATAACGTTGCCTTCTAGTCTGCTGCTTTTGCACCAGTGAAACCCTCACTGAGAGAACTTAGCTTTTCTCGGATATGGTCCCTGTAGATGAGAAAGTGCTTTTCTCCCTCCTTCTGATATTCCCTTGAGGACTCTGTCATTTGGAGAGGAGCCTTTAGCTGCGTAGCCTCCTATGGACTTTTATTTAAGCATAACATGCTTCCAGGGAAGGTAATGGTTCCACTTCAGTCGCTAACCCCGTCTGTTACCACACCTGCTCCCATAGACCTTGAGCTGTGTTGCAAGACATGCAGTCCAAGCTTAGTCCTTGTTAGAGGATTTTTTGTTTACGGAGTCAGTGTGTCACTGGGAAGACGTTCAACAACCAGCAGAAGTGACTTGTTGTGACGCAGTGCGGCAACCTCAGCAACCCGATAAGGAGTTGTCTGTACGACCCAGACAGTCTAGACAGCTTCGGGTTGTCACTGTACTTCCTCGCTTCCCCATGGTTGACAGTTCACAGACTGTGCAGCAGTACCATGATCTTGTGTCCGGCTCCGTCAGACGACTGGCTTTTAAGAGCTCCCACAAGTCGTCACTGTCTGGAGATTCTCAGATGGACTATGGATCTGACCAAGGAACTGGGCCTCCTGGTCAATTTTGAGGAGTCCCAGCTCGTCCCATCCCAGACCATTGTCTACCTGGGTATGGATCTTCAGAGTCGAGCTTTTCGGGCTTTTCCGTCGGCCCCAAGGATCTTCCAAGCCCTAGAATGCATCCAGAGCATGCTGAGAAGGAACCGATGCTCAGTCAGGTAGTGGATGAGTCTAACAGGGACACTTTCATCGCTGGCCCTGTTCATCGTGTTAGGGAGACTCCACCTCCGCCCCCTTCAGTATCATCTAGCTGCTCACTGGATAAAGGACATGACGCTAGAGACGGTCTCAGTTCCTGTTTCCGAAGAGAGGAGGTCTACTCTCGCGTGGTGTAAGAACAGCTTTCTTCTCAAGGAAGTCTACCTTTGGCTGTTCAGAAACCCGACCGCCGTCTCCTCTCGGACGCATCAGACACGGGCTGGGGTGCGACTTTGGACGGACAGGAATGCTCGGGAACATGGAATCAGGAGCAAAGGACACTTCACATCAATTGCAAGGAGTTGTTGGCGGTTCTTCTGGCCTTGATAAACTTCAAGTCCCTCCAGCTTAACAAGGTGGTGGAGGTGGACTCTGACAACACCACAGCCCTGGCTTACATCTCCAAGCAGGGAGGGACTCTTTCGTGGAAGTTGTTCTAGATCGCAAGGGACCTCCTCATCTGGTCAAAAGATCGAAAGCTCACGCTGGTAACGAGGTTCATTCAGGGCGGTATGAATGTCATGGCAGATCGCCTCAGCCGGAAGGATCAGGTCATCCCCACAGAGTGGACCCTTCACAAGAATGTTTGCAGCAGACTTTGGGCCCTGTGGGGTCAGCCAACCATAGATCTGTTCGCTACCTCGATAACCTAGAGACTCCTGTTGTATTGTTCTCCGATTCCAGACCCAGCAGCAGTTCACGTGGATGCTTTTCTGCTGGATTGGTCCCATCTCGACCTGTATGCATTCCCGCCGTTCAAGATTGTCAACAGGGTACTTCAGAAGTTCTCCTCTCGCAAAGGGACACGGCTGACGTTGGTTGGCTCCGCTCTGGCCCGCGAGAGAATGGTTCATAGAGGTACTGCAATGGCTGGTCGACATTCCCAGGACTCTTCCTCTAGGAGTGAACCTTCTACGTCAACCTCACGTAAAGAAGGTACACCCAAACCTCCACGCTCTTCGTCTGACTGCCTTCAGACTTTCGAAAGACTCTCAAGAGCTAGGGGCTTTTCGAAGGAGGCAGCCAGAGCGATTGCCAGAGCAAGGAGAACATCCACTCTCAGAGTCTATCAGTCTCAAGGGGAAGTCTTCCGAAGCTGGTACAAGACCAATGCAGTTTCCTCAACCAGTACCACTGTAACCCAGATTGCTGACTTCCTGTTACATCTAAGGAAAGTAAGATCCCTTTCAGCTCCTACGATCAAGGGTTACAGAAGTATGTTGGCAGCGGTTTTCCGCCACAGAGGCTTGGATCTTTCCACCAACAAAGATCTACAGGACCTCCCTAGGTCTTTTGAGACCTCAAAGGAACGTCGGTTGTCCACTCCAGGCTGGAATCTAGACGTGGTCCTAAGGTTCCTTATGTCATCAAGATTTGAACCTCTCCAATCAGCCTCTTTTTAGGACCTCACATTAAAAACTCTTTTCCTCGTGTGCTTGACAACAGCTAAAAGAGTAAGTGAGATCCACGCCTTCAGCAGGATCATAGTTTTCACATCTGAAACGGCTACATGTTCCTTGCAGCTCGGTTTTTGCTAAACGAGCTTCCTTCACGTCCTTGGCCTAAGTCGTTCGAGATCCCAAGCCTGTCCAACTTGGTGGGGAATGAACTGGAGAGAGTACTTTGCCCAGTTAGAGCTCTTAGGTACTATCTAAAAAGGTCTTAACCTTTACGAGGACAATCAGAAGCCTTATAGTGTGCTATCAAGAAGCCTTCTTTTCCAAGGTCTAAGAACTCAGTTTCTTACTATTCAGGCTTCTGATTAGGGAAGCACATTCTCATCTGAAGGAAGAAGACCTTGCTTTGCTGAAGGTAAGGACACATGAAGTGGGAGCTGTGGCTACTTCAGTGGCCTTCAAACAGAACCGTTCTCTGCAGAGTGTTATGGATGCAACCTATTGGAGAAGCAAGTCAGTGTTCGCATCATTCTATCTCAAAGATGTCCAGTCTCTTTACGAGTACTGCTACACCCTGGGACCATTCGTAGCAACGAATGCAGTAGTAGGCGGGGGCTCAGCCACTACATTCCCATAATCCCATAACCTTTTAACCTTTCTCTTGAATACTTTTTATGGGTTGTACGGTCGGCTAAGAAGCCTTCCACATCCTTGTTGATTTGGCGGGTGGTCAATTCTTTCTTGAGAAGCGCCGAGGTTAAAGGTTGTGATGAGGTCCTTTAGTATGGGTTGCAGCCCTTGATACTTCAGCACCTTAGAGTTGTTCAGCCTCCTAAGAGGAACGCTGCGCTCAGTAAGGAAGACGAACTTATTTAAGGCAGAGTAATGGCTCAAGTCGACTTCCTTACCAGGTACTTATAATTTCATTGTTATTTTGAATAACTGATAATATGAAATACGGGATACTTAGCTTCTTGATATACATGTACACTGGTTTTCACCCACCTCCCTGGGTGTGAATCAGCTACATGATTATCGGGTAAGATTAATATTGAAAAATGTTATTTTCATTAGTAAAATAAATTTTTGAATATACTTACCCGATAATCATGATTTAATTGACCCACCCTTCCTCCCCATAGAACCAGTGGACCGAGGAAAAATTGAGGTGGTGTCAACAAGAAGTACTGCAGTACCTGGCCACAGGTGGCGCTTGTGAGTACACCCCCCTCTTGTATAGCGATCGCTGGCGTATCCCTTCCGTAGAATTCTGTCGGGCAACGGAGTTGACAGCTACATGATTATCGGGTAAGTATATTCAAAAATTTATTTTACTAATGAAAATAACATATTTTTAAGTTATAATCTCTTTAAAATGTATCATTTGATAAGGGA
>NC_090730.1:46571333-46583833 GCF_036898095.1 Palaemon carinicauda
TTCGTAATAACGAATTATTAAATACTAGTAAAAAGTCGGGGTTTTAGAGCAATTTTATATATATATATATATATATATATATATATATATATATATATATATATATATATATATATATATATATATATATATATAAACCCACCACAGTATCTTCTATCAGAAGTTAGAAATTCTTCCTTAAGTAAAGTTTTTTTTTCCTTTCGAAACAAATCTCCTAATTAGGGATTTCTCACTTCCTCTTAATTAAGTCACCTTTTGTTGCATCTTCGCATCACGTTCAATCTCTTCCAGAGAATCTGGAAAGATAAATTCTTTATGCGAAATGAACTTGAAGAGGCGGCGCTTTTCAGAAGGCAGTCATTATAGAATTCTTAAAAGGGCTTATTCTTTTTTATTTTTTTACTTATGATATCCTATTTATTTTTATTTCTAGCACGTGCGGAGAATGGCACATCTTGATTTCACATGAGCTCGAAGCGTCACTTTATATAAAGTTGTTTATTTTTGCACAATTACACTGAAGCTTTTTGCGCAGTGGCGTTCAATATACGTAAAACCTTATGGCTAGTAGGTTTATCATACAGTATATATCTGTAGCCTAATGGTTTAGAAAGCAGTAATCAGAGGACGGGTACGTTAATAATAAATAAGACCATATTATACTAAACAAAGATTGATGAAAAGCTGAGAGAAGAACAAGCAGGATTTAGAAAAGGTGAAAGTTGCACTGAAAAAAATTTTCATTTTGAGACATGTTGTAAAACAATGCGTAGAATATAGAAATTCACTTTTAGTGACATGTGTAGACTATGAAAATTCCTTTGATAGTGTGCACCGGCTAATTTTGTAGAGAGTCCTACATTGTTATGGAATTGCTATAAAATATGTAAATTTGATTAAGTCTGTTCATGAGCATAGCAAGTGCAACGTTAATGTTAGTAGAGTCCTATCAAATGAATTTACAGTGAACAGTGGAGTACTCCAAGGGAATGTATTGTCACCTATATTGTTTATCCTCCTCCTGTATTTTGTAATGCTTAGAACAGTTGAGGATGGTGGAGAAGGATTGGACTGCATTGGCAATAGAAAATTAACTGACCTCGAGTGTGCTGATGATGCTGTCCTTATTAGCAGAAAACCACAGGATTTGCAATGTTTGCTTAGTAGGATGCATGAAATATCGCAGGAGGTTGGACTCAAGGTAAATAGGAGAAAGACAGAGATGGTGCGAACGGAGTATGCAATGGATGATGAAATATCATTGGAAAGAAAAAGAATTAATGAGGTGGAATCATTTAAGTATTTAGGAACTTCTTCTTCTTCTTCTTCTTTGTCTGCCACTTTTCCCACTTTTATGTGCAGTTGGTGTTTCTGACCAGCATTCTCCATCTACCTCTGTCTCACACTTCATCACCAATAATCCTTTTGATCGAAGGTCATCTTTGATACAGTACATCAACCTTCGCTTTGGTCTCTCTCTCCTTCTCATTCCCTGTACCTCCATTTCCATCACTCTCCTCCTAATATACTGTTCATCTCTTCTCATGTCATGACCTTGCCACCTCAGTCTTTCCTGGATCTCTAATACAGGGTCTTCAGAATTAGAGTTTAATGAAAAATTCGAAAAAAAAACATATGAAGCAATGGCTAGGTTAAGTAAAATTTAGAAATCAAATCGCCTGAAATTACATATAAAAATCAGACTATATATCATATTAGTGAAGTCGGTGTGATAGTATGGACATGACTCGTGGTTTGACAATAAAACTATATCCAACAGAGTTTATAGATTGGAGAACAAAGCCCTCAGAAGAATATTTGGGAGTTAAATGACAGGACAGGATTAAAAATTAAACTATAAGAGAGATTTCTTCTTGAGTGTCATATGTGGATGTCGTTATGTTCACCCCAAGTCAGTTAGAAAATAGAGTAGAGAAGATTACATTCAGAATTTAGAAAATTACAAGGAGAATTTAAGGAAAGCTTGAAAATTAGCAATAGAAAACGAGAGCAACAACCAAGGGGAAACTAAAAGAAGATGCGATCTTTAGGCAAAGAAAAGAAATTTCCGTGTGGTAGATAAAGTCTTAGTATTAATTCAGAAACAAGGTCCCTCATTACCTTATAAGTTCGAGAGTCTTTTTCCTATTTTGGGAAAAAGGGGCAATATGAATTACTTAATTGATAAGGGTAGACGTAGAGCTAAGTGGCTGCACATAAACTTGCCAAAGATATATAACGAACGCTCAGTGTCGCAGCGAGAAATTAGTTTTGAGTAAAACTCTGAGGTGCTTAAAAATTTCAAGTTATTTAACTCTATCTTAGAAGAAGAAAACCGAACTGAATTATATAATGTTTTTGTAAATTATCCAGAACTTATTTGCGATAAATTAGAATTAACCAATCTTTTAGAACATGATATTGAGTTACAGGACACTAAACCCATTAGACAAAGTCCATATCATTTGAGTACAGAGAAGGCAAATTCAGTACGAAAGGAAATTAAGTATATGTTAGATAATGATTTGATAGTTCCTGGCGATAGTGAATGGTGTTCTCCGATAGTTCTAGTAAAAAAGGAAGATGGAATAGATAGGTTGTGCATTGATTTCAGAAAAGTAAACAGTGTTACTAAACAAAGTAATTTTCCACTTTCCAGGATCGACAATTGCTTAGATTGTATCGGGAATGCTATATTCATCTCCCAGCTTGATTTAGCAAAATGTTATTAGCAAGTACCTATAAGCAGACGAGCTAGGAAAATATCCGCTTTTATGACACCGTTCGGTAGTTATAAACCTAAAGTAATGTCTTTTGAGTTAAGAAAGGCAGCCAGTACTTTCCAAAGATTAATGAATAAAGTTTTAAATGGGATTGATAACTGTGTCGTGTATTTGGATGACCTTGTTATATTTTCAGAAACTTGGGAAGAATACTTGCGAATTTTAGCTAAAGTCATGACAGCCCTTGAAAAAGCAAAACTTTTATTAAATTTAAAGAAATGCTAATTTGGGAAAACCTATATCACTTATTTAAGGCATAAAGTGTGCCTCGGTAAGATTTGTCCTAAGAGTGGGAACACAGAAGCTATCATCAGTTTCCCAATCCCAAAAACTAAAAAGCAGGCCATGAGATTTCTCGGGATGATTTCATATTTCCGTAGATTTGTACCCAATTTTTCAGAAATAAGCGCTCCCATAACTCATCTTTCAAGAAGGGAAGAAGTTTTGTATTTGATGAGAAAGGTGTAGAAGCTTTCAATAAACTAAAGGCCATAATGCTTCACGAGCCAGTACTATTGTTACCTGATTTTAGCAAGGAATTCAATTTAGCGATCGATGCTAGTGATCTTGGTATAGGAGTCTTGTTGCAAAAAGTGAATGGGACGAGGCACCCAGTCGCATATTATTCAAAAAAAAAAAATAAAGAAAGCTCAAGAAAATTATTCAACTGTTGAGAAAGACTTGTTTAGTTTAGTTTCAGGCTTGACAGCACTTTGAGATTTATGTATGTAGTAGTCCCGTTTTAACTGTGTTTACAGATCACAATCCGTTAGTTTATTTGAAAAGATTTAAGAATAAGAATAAACGTCTCATGCTTTGGAGTTTAGAGCTACAAGATTATAATCTGAAGATAATTCATATAAAAGGAAAGAATAATGTTATAGCTGATAGCCTTTCAAGAGATTTTTCAGAATAAAATTTTTTTTTTTTTTTTTTTTTAACGAATTATGTTCCTCAATTCCGGGATGGATGAGTTTTCATTGTAGACTTTAAAAAAAAGTAAAATCAGTAGGTTTTCTTTTATTTTCTTTTGGGGGAACGTGTCGTGGGTAGATACAGTACTTTTAAAAGGATGTAATAAAACAAAAATATCTATTCACAAAGAGTGAGCGTGAGGCGAGACGAGATTCGACTACGAATCCTTGATAAGGGAACTGTCCTGTTTTGACCAAGATGTCATCGTCTTAATTAGGGGAGTCAGCATATTTTGAGAAACCGAGCCTGAGGGAAATCCTTGTTTAGGATATATTTCATCATGGAAGGACATGTACTACCCTTTTGTTACGACTTAACACGTGGTCCAGATTGCATCAGAAATTTCTTCTAGAAGCTTCCATGGCGTGATCGAAGCGGGCGTTTTTAAGGAAGCCAATAGAGATGCAGAATTGTTAAAAAGAACGCCTTCTATGGAGATGACCACTGCCCACTGTAATCAAATCCGCCCAAACATGTGTGTATAAACTTCAAGAAGAGATTGTCCAAGAGAGATAGGACAGGACATAAGACAAGAGAGGAACTATGTTCGAAGCAGATAAGATCCAAGTCCTAGTGAGATAAGAAACAATGAAGACCAGATGTCTGATAGAGTCAGATTCTAATCTTCCCTTTAGATAACAAAAGCCTATCTCCAAAAGATCCTGTTATGGCCGAGAAGAAGAGGCAAATTGAAGCAGCCAGCCCCTTTGCTTGTGACTAGAAGTAGCCAACACTGCCTACAGCCTGCCTTAGTTCAACACTATCATCAAATTCTTGGAAGAAAACCTCTGATGTCCCTTTTTGATGACACCCTTTTTCTGACGTCTTCGAATCCGGCCATCTGGCCAGTTTCATCTGAACTTCAGCCGCCATTCTGCAACGTTCTCAAGCCCTACTTCAACAGTATCAGTGAATTCTTGGAAGAAGACCTCTGATGTCCCTTCTCGATACCACCCTTTTTGTGACGTCTTCGAATCTGGTCATCGTGCCAGTTTCATCTGAACTTCAGCTGCCATTCTCCAACGTCCTCAAGCCTTACTTCAACAGTATCATCGAATTCTTGGCAGAAGACCTCTGATGTCCCATCTCCATGCCACCCTTTTGTGACGTCTTCGAATCCGGTCATCGTGCCAGTTTCATCTGAACTTCAGCCACCCTTCTGCAACGGTCTCAAGCCTGAAGTCTCCGTACCAGTATCGTTTCTGCAACTGCAGAAAACTATTCCTTAAGTATTTCTACCTTACTGAATTTTCTCCTTCTCTATTAGTGTTTGATTGGTTTGATAAGTATCTCTGATGTCCCTTTTTGATACCACCCTTTTTGTGATGTCTTCGAATCTGGTCATCGTGCCAGTATCATCTGAACTTCAGCCGCCATTCTCCAACGTCCTTAAGACTTGCTTCAATAGTATCATCGAATTCTTGGCAGAAGACTTCTGATGTCCCCTCTCCATGCCACCCTTTTGTGACGTCTTCGAATCCGGTCATCGTGTCAGTTTCAATTGAACTTCAGCCACCCTTCTGCAACGTTCTCAAGCCTGAAGTCTCCGTACCAGTATCGTCTCAGCAACTGCAGAAAACTATTCCTTAAGTATTTCTACCTTACTGACTGTTCTCCTTTTTTATTAGTGTTTGATTGGTTTGATTTGTCAGTTAAAGTAACCGAAGAAGTAACGTTAATTTTCTTTATAAGTTTGTGAATAAACGTGTTGTGTTTTTTCGTGTTTCTCTTTATATTCGTTTCCCATGTTTTAAGGGTTGTTGTTGTAAACATTTATTTTACTTATTAAAAGAACCTGTAACGATTCTAAGATCGTAACAATGAAATAATGGTGAGGGGTAGATGGAGATGGTTTGGGCATGCTTTTCACACTCCTCAAGAGAGATAAGCACAGCAAACGTTTAACTGGGCCCCACAAAGCACTAGAAGAGTTGGAAGACCCAGGCCTACATGGCTGAGGATTATGACGTGTGAAGTAGGAGATGATGAATGGAAAAATATTGAATTCAAAGCTCAAGATGGAGATAATTAGCGTAATCTATCCGAGGCCCATTGCCTTAATAGGTTTAGGAGGAGAGGATGATGATGATGACTGATGATGATGATGATGATGATGATGATGATACTAAACAAAACAATAATATAAAATCACACTTTTAATTTCAACTCTTGATGTCTTCCCATTCTTCCACCTTTTACTTCCTCAAAATTCACCTCCAAAGACTTTCTTAACCTCACACCAATCCTTTCAAACTTGGTTCCCTACTATTCTGCTTTTTATTTTTTTTATCACCCACATTAAATAAATTTTCAAAACAATCCATTGGTTAAGGACTGCTTTAATTTCAAACACCTCTTTATCTATCTTCTTTCTAGTACATGTTTTTATTTTATTTTTTTTTTATTTATCTTCTAAACAGAAAGAGCTTTAATATGACTACCAGCAATCTTATTCCAAACATTTTCTTTTATTCAACGTTTAATTATCTTATTATTGAATAAGGAATGAGCAGCGTTTAAGTAAAAGTACCCTTTGACCATGTCCTAATGATACTATTAAAAAGTCATACAATACGTAAACAGGAAGCCATTCTTCCTTTCACCCCAAATCTGCTAATTAGGACTTTTTCACTTCCTCTTAATTAAGTCACTTCCTGATGGCTCTCCGCATCACGTTCAATCTCTTCCAGAGAACCTGGAAAGATAAAATCTTTATGCGAAATGAACTTGAAGAGGCAGAGCTTTTTAGGAGGCAGTCATTTTAATATGCATCTCATCTTTCCTTTTCTGCGTATACGTATTTATTATCGTTTCTTTTCTTTTCATATTCAATATCCATAAAACTTCCCGGCTAGTAAATTTTATTATATACATTTGTAGCAGAATGCCCAACGTTGCTTCGGTTTAAAAGTACTCATAAGACGGCCGGGAAAGTGATAGATATAACTTTTTTTTTTTTTACCTTAAAAACAATGTTGCAATCTTACCAACTCTTGATGTCTTTTCGTTCCGCAACCTTTTGTTTATATCATCTATCTTCAATGAATCATTTAAACAGTACATCGATCAAGGACTGTTTTCACTTTTTAGAAGAATTATTTTTTTTCTTTTTCATTTTAATCTTTTCCAAATTTTCTCAACCTTTCACTCTTCCTTTACTTGTCTTGGAAAAAAGTCTTTATTCTCCCTAAAGCGTTCGGTTATCTTCTCTATTCGATTTCTATATCGCTTATTTCTTTTCCTCTCTCACATTCCTTTTTGTTACCCTATTTATCATTACGTGCACCGACATAATGGTTTTGCCTCTGTTATGCACCTTAAAGATATAATTTTTCCTATTCAAAGAAAAAGAAGAAAAAAAGAAAGAAAAAATACCTATCGCTTACTATTGTGATGCCTTCTGCAACCGTTTACCCTCTAACATACTCTAACTCCATCAAGCAACTCTACAAGATCTTTATCTATTTCATTCACCTTTTTGTTTGTTTGTCTTGGTCCATAGTTCATATATTTTTTGCTCATATGGGCTTCGCTTTTTCCTCATATAAACTGCTATACTTTAGCAAATAATTATTATGTAAAATTTAATCCATTACTTTTCTTAAATTACTTACATTAAGTTTTAACTCTTTCTAATAAGCTCTTTGCATATGATTAACCAATTATTTACATGAAGAACTTATGTACTATTTCCATGTTTAAAAGTTTGGTTTTCAATAATTGTACACCTCTCCAAACACCTTTCCATGAAATATATCTCAATATACTAAACAGCAACAGCATCTCTGTTTTTGTCACCTTTACATTCACATCACCCAGACTAACCATTTAATATCTTTCTAAACTTAGCCGGCCACAGTCAATATTTCTCAAAACACATTCTTTCATTCCTATTATATACTGTTTCTGTCTTACATACATTCCCCACTAGAAAAGATGTCTCAACATTCAACCTTATCCATACGATCGCAAAACTCAAAAGTTAATTTGTTTACTAATCCTATTTTGTAAGTCTTCCTAGCACTACTCCTTCCTTAGCATTCTACTTTCCTGCGTACGTGAAACCAGACAAAACAATTTAGTAATATCAAAATTAAAAGAAGATGTGAACGTGAGAGATCTGGCCCTGAACGAACAAGATGCGAAAATAGATGCTTTTTAAAACAAACTTGCGGACCTTAGCGCAGACATAGCAAATTCCACCCAGATCACCAACCTCATTGAGAAAGTTGACATTCTTGCCATGAATATGGAATTAATTAAAGCAACACTTCAAACATTGATAGACCCAAAACCGAAGAAAATGACATTTGCTGACAAAGTTAAGGAAAAAATTCTGTATAAAAATCCTACGAGACATCGACAAAGAGATGGAGCTGGGGGGAGAGTGACTGCTCCCCGCACTCTAGTTTTGGGGTGTTTGAATGTGCGTGGATGTAGTACGATAGAGAGTAAAAGATGTGAGATTAGAAGTATGTTTAGAAGTAGAAGGATGGATGTATTGGCCTTGTGTGAGACAAAGATGAAAGGAAAGGGTGAAGTGATGTTTGGTGAAATGTCTGGTAGAGTGTCTGGGATTGAAAGGGGAAGAGCGAGAGAGGGTGTGGCGTTATTGCTGAGTGAATGGATGACAGGTAAAGTAGTGGAATGGAAGGAGATATCATCTAGGTTAATGTGGGTAACGGTTAGGTTGGGTAGGGAATGTTGGGCGTTTGTCAGTGCATATGGGCCAGGTAGTGAGAAAAGTGAAGAGGAGCGGAATGAGTTCTGGAATGAATTAACTAGGTGTGTAGAAGGACTGGGTAGAAGGAATTATGTAGTTGTCATGGGTGACTTAAATGCTAGAGTGGGCGCTGGAGAGGTAGAAGGTGTCATTGGGAAGTATGGCGTACCAGGTGAAAATGAGATTGGTGAGAGACTGGTAGATATGTGTGTTGAACAAGAGATGGTAATAAGTGCTAGCTTTTTTAAAAAGAAAGATAAAAATGAGTATACATGGGTAAGAGTGGCAAATGGAAGAGTAGTAGAAAGGGCATTAATGCATTATGTGTTGATAACTAAAAGAATGTTTGGAAGATTGAAAGACGTGCACGTGTTTAGGGGTATGGCTAACAGTATGTCTGATCATTTTTTGGTGGAAGGAAAATTAGTTGTAGCAAAAGAGTGGGGGAATAGAGTAGGTGGATGTAAAAGGGAGCTAGTGAGGGTTGAAGAGCTAATAAAACCGGGGGTAAAAAGTAAATATCAGGAAAGGTTGAAAATGGCATATGACGAGGTGAGAGTAAGAGAAACTGATAATTTAGAGGAGGAGTGGAAGTTAGTAAAAGAAAAGTTTGTTGGGATTGCAAGTGATGTATGTGGCAAGAAGGTTGTTGGAGGCAGCATGAGGAAGGGCAGTGAATGGTGGAATGAAGGAGTGAAGGTAAAAGTGGAAGAGAAAAAGAGGGCTTTTGAAGAATGGCTGCAGAGTAATAGTATAGAGAAGTATGAAAAATATAGAGAGAAAAATGTGGAAGTAAAGCGCAAGGTACGTGAGGCAAAGAGGGCAGCTGACCTGAGGTGGGGTCAGGGATTGGGTCAGTCATATGAAGAGAATAAGATGAAGTTTTGGAAAGAAGTAAAAAGAGTAAGGAAGGCTGGTGCAAGAATTGAAGAGACAGTGAAAGATCGAAATGGAAGGTTGTTAAAAGGAGAGGAGGCAAGGAAAAGGTGGGTGGAATATTTTGAAAGTTTGCTGAATATTGAGGATAATAGGGAGGCAGATATAATTGCTGTTCCAGGTGTTGAGGTGCCAGTGATAGGAGATGAGAATGAGAGAGAGATTACAATAGAGGAAGTGAGGAGAGCACTAGATGAAACGAGAGTAGGAAAAGCATCTGGTATGGATGGTGTGAAAGCTGAGATGTTGAAGGAAGGGGGTGTGACTGTACTTGAATGGTTGGTGAGATTGTTTAGTATGTGTTTTGTGTTGTCAATGGTACCAGTAGATTGGGTTTGTGCATGTATTGTACCACTATATAAGGGTAAGGGAGATGTGCATGAGTGTTATAATTCAAGAGGTATTAGTTTGTTGAGTGTAGTTGGAAAAGTGTATGGTAGAGTAATGATTAATAGGATCAAGGATAAAACAGAGAATGCAATCTTGGAAGTACAGGGTGATTTTAGAAGAGGTAGGGGTTGTATGAATCAGATTTCTACAGTTAGGCAGATATGCGAGAAATATTTAGCAACAGGTAAGGAGGTGTATGTTGCGTTTATGGATCTGGAGAAAGCATATGATAGAGTTGATAGGGAAGCAATGTGGAATGTGATGAGGTTATATGGAGTTGGTGGAAGGTTGTTGCAAGCAGTGAAAAGTTTCTACAAAGGTAGTAAAGCATGTGTTAGAATAGGAAATGAAGTGAGTGATTGGTTTCCGGTGAGAGTGGGGCTGGGACAGGGATGTGTGATGTTGCCGTGGTTGTTTGACTTGTATGTTGATGGATTGGTGAGAGAGGTGAATGCTCGAGTGCTTGGACGAGGATTAAAACTGGTAGGCGAGAATGACCATGAATGGGAGGTAAATCAGTTGTTTGCGGATGATACTGTACTGGTAGCAGACAGAGAAGAGAAGCTTGACTGACTAGTGACAGAATTTGGAAGGGTGTGTGAGAGAAGGAAGTTGAGAGTTATTGTGGGTAAGAGTAAGGTTATGAGATGTACGAGAAGGGAAGGTGGTGCAAGGTTGAATGTCATGTTGAATGGAGAGTTAGTTGAGGAGGTGGATCAGTTTAAGAACTTGGGGTCTGTTGTTGCAGCAAATGGTGGAGTGGAAGCAGATGTACGTCAGAGAGTGAATGAAGGTTGCAAAGTGTTGGGGGCAGTTAAGGGAGTAGTAAAAAATAGAGGGTTGGGCATGAATGTAAAGAGAGTTCTATATGAGAAAGTGATTGTACCAACTGTGATGTATGGATTGGAGGGAGTTGTGAGGAATGAAAGTGATGGAGAGACAGAAATTGAATGTGTTTGAGATGAAGTGTCTAAGGAGTATGGCTGGTATATCTCGAGTAGATAGGGTTAGGAACGAAGTGGTGAGGGAGAGAACGGGTGTAAGAAATGAGTTAGCGGCTAGAGTGGATATGAATGTGTTGAGGTGGTTTGGCCATGTTGAGAGAATGGAAAATGGTTGACTGCTAAAGAAGGTGATGAATGCAAGAGTTGATGGGAGAAGTACAAGAGGAAGGCCAAGGTTTGGGTGGATGGATGGTGTGAAGAAAGCTCTGGGTGATAGGAGGATAGATGTGAGAGAGGCAAGAGAGCGTGCTAGAAATAGGAATGAATGGCGAGCGATTGTGACGCAGTTCCGGTAGGCCCTGCTGCTTCCTCCGGTGCCTTAGATGACCGCGGAGGTAGCAGCAGTAGGGGATTCAGCATTATGAAGCTTCATTGTGGTGGATAATGTGGGAGGCTGGGCTGTGGCACCCTAGCAGTACCAGCTGAACTCGGTTGAGTCCCTGGTTAGGCTGAAGGAACTTAGAGAGTAGAGGTCCCCTTTTGGTTTTGTTTCATTGTTGATGTCGGCTACCCCCCAAAATTGGGGGAAGTGCCTTTGGTATATGTATGTATGTAATACAACAACTAAAATTACTGAAAGAAAACGCGAGGTTGAACAAGCACTTAAAGACATTCCTATACTTAACACGAGGTCAACTACGAATGGAAATGTTGTTATAAATTTTGCAAACAATATGATCAGGGAAGAGGTGGCAAAAAAAAAAAAAAAAAAATTCAGACATTGGTGGCTAACACTGAAACGAGAAAAAATCGGAAAATAAAACCGAAAATAATGATATCCAATGTATACAATGATGAAGATGATGTAGTAAATGCTTTGATTAAAAGAAATCGCTGCCTGGACCAAATCCAAAATATAGAAGAAAAGATAAGTGTAGTCCTGAAGAAAAATGCCTCGGAGGTGGGGGGGGGGGAAACCCCCCATTATGTGCTGAAATGTGATCATGAATTTCGGAGGGCTATTCATGATAATGGGAACAAAGTTTCGTTACGATGGGGTATCTATAACATACGTGATAAGTTCCACGTGATCACCTGCTACCACTGTCAAAGTTATGGACATTTTGAAAAAGAATGCAAGTCTAAGAATGAGGATAAAGTCCGCGGGAAATGTTCAGGGAGACATCCCACCAGGGAGGGTAATTCGCAAGTGTCAAAGTGTATAAACTGCACAAAGTTAAACAGACCAAGTGACCATACAGTAAATTTTAGAGACTGCAATGCTTCTGACTTGGAATTGAAAAGACTAGCGGAAAATACTGATCATGGTTACTAGGGATGTCATAAACTGTAGCTATGTAAATATACAATCTTCAGGTAACAGGAATGCTGAAATTCGAGAATTGATAAACGAGAAATATTTGGATATGCTAGCATTATCTGGAACATGGTTAAATAACTTGGACAAGGCAAAGATCACTGAAATGACGCCCCCACACATGCCTTCTTTCACATACCGAGAGAAGGTAGGTCTGGTGGGGCTGTCGGACTCTTTATTCATAAAAGTTACTCAAATCTCAAAACGTTGAAAAGAATTAGTGTAACAAGCTTTGAATATATAAACAGTAAATGAGCAATACGTGATCTGAAAAGATAAATACTCTGAACGAACAAGGTAAAACGACAGTGGAGGTCCTGCCGTATGGGACCGGAAAAGCAGCCATCAAAGTAAGTAACTCATTTGATTTA
>NC_090730.1:46596333-46661333 GCF_036898095.1 Palaemon carinicauda
GATTTGGTAAAAGCAAGAAGCAATATTGTCCAATGAAGTAAAAAAAAAAAAATTTCTATGACGAAAAGGAGAATTAGAGTGTAAAAAATATCAATGAAAACTAAACTGTATATTTCTTTCCAAGTTGAAAAAGTGACGAGGCTTATTTCCCATTTGAATCTTTTCGGGTAAGATGTCGAGTGAAATATGAAAATAAAAAATAACAGATATATTCCATTTAGACCATATAAGAACAGAGAGGAACTACCATCCTGATCGCGTTGCTGCGTCCGAATCATGATTTGATATCTTTGACAAAAATATGCAAGTCATCACCATATCACACCATTGCTCTACCTATTGGAGTGCCGCAGACCTTGCTTAGATTTTATGTGTCATGTAACTCTCTCTCCTTACAATAACTCCTATTTTTTTGTGCTCTTTAGATATTTTAATTTTTGTGCATTTCACTTAATTACCCTTGCATTGGTCTAGCACCTAATGTAAATTTTGTAACTTTAACTTATTTTAATCTTAATAAACCTTTGCATTGCTCAGTTTAACTTGATATGTGTTTGTCGTTCTGAATATTTTGGCTAAAATTACTTCTAATATAATCTGAGCGGAACCCTTTTCGCTTGCATAGTTCTCTTACTCGTTCAATCAGTAAATCTTTTGATTTACCATTAATATTTGCTTACGGGCTGTCAACACAAGAACCCGCGTCTTGCATACGCAAGGCAGTCTAAAAGGAACGAATGAGCGAACAGGTGGGCTCTAGCAGACAGTACACAAGACATGATACATTGTTCGGATTGGCTTCCCGCCGCATCATTCGTGCAATATGCAAGTGACGTCACGTAATAAGGCTCATTTCTCGTCTCAACCCTATCATCACGAGATAACCATCGACCGATGCTAAATAACAGTAGTGTTGAGTTTCAGTTCTGGAAAGATTCTTCGGAATGAGGAGAGCTTTGCTAACTGACTATCTTTTACGGTCTATTTAGGAACTCTTTAAAAGTTCACTCCCTCGTGAGGTCCTTTATTGGATGTTATATTTACGACGTTATTTATGCATATGAGGTGTCTGTGCTGAATCGAAAAAATGTTACTTATGTGAGCATTTGAAAATATGACATTTAAAAAGAGTTTGCTTTTAAAACACTTCCGTTAAATGAGGGAAAAAAAATTTGACAGGGACGAAAATATTTTTCTTTTTCATTCATGATGAGAGAGAGAGAGAGAGAGAGAGAGAGAGAGAGAGAGAGAGAGAGAGAGAGAGAGAGAGAGAGAGAGAGAATTGTAGTAAAGTATACTATTTAAGTGCAGCTCTTAGCGTTTATTGTTTACACGTATAACCTTCGTATGAATGTAAAAACTGATATGTGCAAATGCTTGTGAATCCTCTTGTGTAGGTAAGCTAACTTCCTTTAAAAAATAATCGAAAATATAATATGGTAAGTCATGTGTTTTTGGATGGTTCGGAATTACGTTAGAAAAACAACCTTTAGGCCCAATAATAATCTCACGTAGTTCAGGGAAATTGTGATAAATTATGCAGGATATGTGTTATTTACGAATTTCATAGATATTATGAAAGCATATTCCACGGGGGAATATTTCCGAGTTGCATTTTACACAGTACATACTGTTAGAACATGCATATGTTCTCTAAACATTTGCTAGAAAAGCATGTATATAACGTGGTAAAAGATATAACAATTACAATATCTTGTGCCATATGAATGGTGTTTCAGTACCGGCTACGGCGAGCAGGAGTATCGCAATGGTGAGTGTTGAAGTAAGATGTTAGAAAAGAAGAAAACATGACGAACATATATTATAAAAAGGAATATGGTTTGATTGGCCAAGAAATAGAAGTAGAGAAGATAAAAACTGAAAGTAAATACATAATGTATGTTAATTGTAGTGCATACAACTATACATATAAATTATTGCTAATTTACTTTTCAGCTGGGAATACTTAAAACAAAAATATGGATACAGCAAGACGGAAATGTAATAGAAAATATCGGAAACCTAAACAAAAGAAAACATTAATTATACTAGCAGATTTTAATGGGTGTATAGTATTTTTAAGCTACCAAAATTTAGATATGAATGAGGAAAGTATTTAAGATTTGATGGATGATCACGGATTAGTCTTACTAAACGGAAATTTAAGATGTAAAGGGGCCCACACTTGGGAAATATTACGACAAAGAAGTGCAATTCAATATATGCTAATATATGAGGAACTATACAAAAACTTCAGGGAAATGATTATTAACGACGAAAAATCAAAAAGTTGATATATAATATCGTAATGTGATCACCATTGAACTATGATACAAGATGGAGAAGAAAAAAAAAACTTTAATAACGGAGGACTGGAATAAGTACAAAGTATACAAAAGGAGAGAACATACAAAGAAAAGATATATGAACAACCCAGGATGAATGATGAAATAAGAAGAGGAATAAAGTAAAGGAAGAACTAAACAAAGAGAAAAGAAATAAAATGAATACAGATGTTAAAAAAAAAAAAAACATTAGATTTTAGGTATTATCAAAAAGAGAGAAGTGCAAGAATTGATAAAAAAGAACATTACTACTTTTCAAAATAAAAGCTGACATAAGAAACAAACGAGAAGAATAACAACCTTTGAGAAAACATAGACCAAAAATAGGAACAGGTAAAAACCCCATAATAATATAGTACACCTTCACGATGAGCAAGGAAATATGCTTAATCATGAAGAAACTAAAGAGGAATTAGTCAGAAACTGAAAAATTATGTATTGCGAACATGAAAATATACAGACTTAGTTTGGCATGTAGATAGATGGATAGAATATGAAAATGACATAGCACATCTGGATAATAGTATAAACAGAAATGGATATAATATCCGGTAAATACTAAAAGATCATTATGATCTTTTGATGGAAATAAATTGAATGATAATGGAATCCCCCCCCCCCCCCCGCAAAAAAAAAGAAAAACAAAGTAAAGTAAACTTTAAGAAAGCAGTAGAACCGATGGCCTTAAACCCGAGCTCTACAAGGCACTAGGAAAGAACATAAAGTCTTGAATCCCTACGAAATGTTACCAGAATGAGACAGATGAAGAAGAAGAACCAAATACTTGGAAGAGGACAAGATAAAAAAAAATATATATAAAAAAAAAGAAGACCTAGCAAAAGATATAAGGCCAATATTTTTATTAAATGTTTCATGTAAAATATTCATAATGAGGATGAAAGAAGAAATAAAGAATCATCTAACAATAAATGAGGAAGATAATGTGTGTTAAGGTGACTATACAGGCGGAGGCAGAATTTCTAAATGACAACATCTTTATGCTAGAGCTTTGTCTATAAAAGAGCTAAAAAGATGAGAAAATCGTTGTAGAAACTGCTACATATTTCAGTAAAGCCTTCAACTCCGTAGAGAAGGAGGTATTAATAGAAGTTTTATAAGAAGTCTGACTCCATACCAAAATTATAAATGCTATTACAAACATTTAAAAAGAACCCAATAAACATTGGCTTAGACTTAAAGGAAGATATAGATAAAACATAAATGGAGGTTACGAATGGGATGAAAGAAGTGCACACAGAATCGACTCATGAGGAAAACATTTTGGAAAAGCGTTGTATTACCATCTATTCTGTATGGATTAAATATCATAATCTTGACGGAAATTACAAGGGATTGAGAATGGGGTATATAGGAAAATATCAGGTGCCACTAAAAGTACAGAGATAGGGGCATCTTCTATGAAAAAAAAGGAAGATTGATGGGAAGATGCAGTACATAAACAGTACCCTGAATGAGAAAATAAAGAGATATTGAACAAAATAATCCTAGGCATACAAGAAAAGAAGGAAGATGGTGAAAAACAACCAGCATATGAATTTAGAAACCAGAAACGGGGATACTGAATATTGGAAAAAAAGAATTACTAAATAAAGTGAGCTTAGAAATATGCAGAAAATGGAGGAGAAAAATTAAAGATGAACAAATGTAAGACAATACATTTGCATCTGTATCATACTCAAGAGCAAGAACAAATGCTTTAAAACAAAACATTATAGATGAGCCATAAACGGGGATGATTAACCTATAATTTTGTGTGAAAATTAGGAAAAATATATCACCCATATTTTATTTAATTATTTTAATTAACGAAGGAATATAACATTAAACTAGATTTTGTATAATCTACGTTCTGATATAGCTGAGCGTAACAATACTGTAGAAGAGACTCGTAGAATTTAACGTAACACCGATATAAGCAAGGAATCTTTGTTGCGTTTCCCGAGGTTATTAGGAAAAAGTAAATTAAACCATCTATCAAATGAAATAATTCCGTGAATGACCATTCCATTTTGTTGATATATCCGCTTCTTGAACCTGCAATTTTATAAATGAAACAATATCTATTTGAAAAAAGTAATATATTTTTCCTCCACTGTAGATAATTTGTATTTCATCAATTCAAAAAAGAGGATATTGAGTACGAGCATCTGCCATTATACCTTTATTTTACTCATTAATTAAAAAAAGGAAGTTATCTCATAAAAGATATAATGAATTGCGGTTAATCATCACAGAAATAAAGTTCCATAATCAATGTTTTCCTGTGAAATTGATATAGTATCAATAGTAACATAATGGGGTTCCATCACGTAAACGAACAAAGTTCTACCATTGATGATAATTAAATTACAGATTTATTGAATTTACGGAACGGGTTTTTTTTCTGCGAATACTAAAATTGACGGTGATCGATGGCTCATTTTTTTTTTCATACCTAAACGAAATATAAGGCATTATTGAATGGCACAACGCATGAAGATTGATTGATAGGTCGGTTTATCGTTCTTGTCGACTACGTAACTAAGTTTCTATGATATTTTCCTGCAATAGGAATTCGAAACTCATCTGTCTAAGCTGAATTGGTATATATCTTTGTCATGATGTACTTCGTGATGGCACAGATTTGGCTGCAGAAAATGTTTATAAGTAACAGGCTTAATCAGATGATTTCATTCAGATAGAGAAACTGGATAGGTTTAAATGTGTATTACATGGAGTGAAGAACACTTGTCTTACGTTTCCCTATACACACTCTCTCTCTCTCTCTCTCTCTCTCTCTCTCTCTCTCTCTCTCTCTCTCTCTCTCTCTCTCTCTCTCTCTGTGCTTCAAAACATTATCAACAGAGGTATGATGCACTTTAAGAGATGTGGCCATGATCTACGGTATACTAAGAAAACAGCGGTGAGCATTCACTTTTTGGGGGTTTTTCTATTTATAATTGCTTGTACATTTATATCTTGAACTCTTAGTACTTTACATCTTTTAAAGCTTCTTCAGCCTAGAGATACAAACTAGATAACTCGAAGGGATCAAAATTTGAAATTTAACAGTGAAATAAACGTCAGCTTAAAACGAATAGAAAATGAAATGGTATGGATGCAGATATCCATAGTGTATACATCGATATAAGAAAATAATCTCTAATACTGACGTTGGAGAATAATAAAAGGTCACAAGTGAATTGAATATGTTCCAAAAAAAAAGAAAAAAAAAATGGTCTCATTTCCTACCGTCGACATTTAAACTAAGATTTAATCCTATAAAAACTATACAATTAGCCGAGAACAGTTATAATCACGAATACTTTCATTTGGAAAAGTAATCCTCTATATACTGATCTTTACTTCTCTTTTTATAAGATTTTTCATTTCTTGGATGAGAAAAGAAATAGAGATTAACTTGTGTCATCATGGTAACGGAGGGCAACAAAGGTTAAAGGTTAAATAGACGTCAACATAACTAATGGAAAGTCTCAAAAGCATTGGCTTGCGTCATTCATTAACTGGTTATTAAATATATATATATATATATATATATATATATATATATATATATATATATATACATATATATATATATATATATATATATATATATATATATATATTTATATATATACACATATATATACACACATATATATATATATATATATATATATATATATATATATATATATATATATATATATATATATATACATATATTACTACCATCAGCCATTGCTAATCCACCACGGAAAAAAGGACTTGGACATGTCCTTCCTCTCCGGTCTATTAAAGGTCTCTTTATGCCAGTCTATGCCCTCAAATTTTCTTAGTTCGTCGATCTAGTGTCTTCTCTTCCTTTCCCTCCTTCGTTTGCAACGACTCTGAACCCATTATTTTTTTTCTTTCTTTTTTTTTTGTCCCTCCATTATCTGACATTCTCACTCTATGCTCTACCAACGTAATTTTCATTTTCTTACATGTTGCTAGAATATCCTAAACTTTAGTTTGGTCTCATATTCATGTTGCTCTTTTTTTTAATTCTTAGTGTTAATCACATCATTATTCTTTTCATAGCACTTTTGGTTGTAGTTAGTCTATCTTTTAATTTCGGTCTTACGTCCTTGGGAAACAATTACTGTCTGTCCTAAATAAGTATATTCATTAACAATATCCAAAGGTTTGTCCATAAGCCTTACATGTTGCTTCTCTGTATTTTCATTGAAGTTTTTATTAGGTTTAATAGTTTTCATTTTCTCCTACATATTTGCTTTCTCTATTCAAAACTTCTTTCATCTTTTGCAATTCCTCCTATAATGAACTAAACAGAGCTATGTCATCTGCAAATATTTAGTTGCTAGGATATTCCCCATAACTGTAAATTCTTACTTTTTCCTAATCAGAATTCTTAACAACGTCTTCTAGGTATGCTGTGAATGATTTCGGAGAGATTGGATCTCCCTGTCTAATTCCTTTCTCAATCAGAATGTTCTCACAATCTTTATGCTGTTTTGCGGATTGGATTACTTCCTGTATATATATCCTGAAATATTTTAACATAATATTCATTTATTCCTTATCTTTAAATGATTTCATTACTGCTGAAGTTTTGATAGAATAAAAACCTTTCTCATAGTGTATAAATGCCATTCATAGTGATTTTTTATATTCTGTTGATTCTTTCATTATTTGGATATGGTCAGTTGTTGAATACCCCCTTCTTGAAGTATGCCTGCTATCTCTTGGTTGATTAAAGTCTAGCTGTCTTTCTATTCTACCTAACATGATTTATAAATATCTTAAATATAACTGAGAATAAACTAATCGGGCAATAATCTTTGCTGGTCTTCTGTGTATTCCTTTTGTGAAATTATGTGTTGATGAAGTTTTCCAAGCTCTAAGTTTAGAGTTCTCTTGCAAGCATTTTATGAAAATTTCTGTGAGTTTTACCAATATGAAATCTCCTCCATCTATTATCATATTAATCTCTACTTCACCTAACTCTCTTTATTATTACTGCTAATCCGAATTGCATATAATATTTTCCGTTTGATCTACTCGGTAATAATTATTACAATGTTCTTAGGGGCTTTCAGCACTACAATTTCATTTCAACATGATCATCATATATTTGAAAGAAAATTATTGATTATAATATGGGAAAAAAACGCAACTTATTGGAAATATGCCATACTGAAATAGTGTTGCTACTGCTACTACTACTACTACTACTACTATTATTATTATTATTATTATTATTATTATTATTATTATTATTATTATTATTATTATTATTATTATTATTATTATTATTATTATTATTATTAAGTGTCTCAAATGAAATTATCTTATATTAATGTGACGAATTGCACTATTTAAGAGATTACAATTTTTTATAGGCTAAGATATCTTCATATTTCTATTATCATTCGTAGACACACATATATAATTTCATACATACATAGAGATATATTGATTTATGTTCGATAGATAGATTCAGATCAGCAAAACATAGATACTTGTATACACAAAAAGAATAATGTTTAGTTTGCGAAGTCTTGCCTGTCTTACTAAAGGTTCCATGTCTCGAAATGGAATAATAAGCCAGCAGAGCATCTGATCTCCCATTTTGGCTGACTTTTCCTGATTCCCTGTACAGGCAGAAAAGACGCATAGTTGTACCTATAGTTATATTTCCAGAGATATACAGAGCAAGAACTTTTCCGAATTGTTTTCTTCTTCAGCTTAAAGGTTGACCGATCCCATTTACATCAGAAATCCTTTATTTTTTTTGCATTAGTTCTTTTTTCTCATATATTTTCAGGTGTAACGAGCTTATTTTCTTATCTGCATGCATTTTATTACTATTTCTTTTCCACCGAAAAAAAAAATTAATGCACAAAGGGTTATCCAAGATTCAGCTGTTGAACAATGAATGTAGTAGTGACTGTTGTGTTGTTTTTATCTGATGCCAATTTTTTACAAGCCCATAAACCTTTCTCGGCACTGAGTTCAGTTATTCCTCAGATTTCTTTGAAAGTATCTAATCACTAAATTTCTGGTTTAATTTCTAAGAATTCACAATTTATTTCTATTATTCTGTGTCATCCCTTTCTTTTGCGTCAACTTTATTTTCGAATTCAACAAGTGTCATCATTTACAAAGCTAATATGAATTTCAAACTATTTCCTTCTATATTATCTTATTCATAATGATTTTAAAGATATTTTTTTAGATTTATCGGGACTACTACTACTACTACTACTACTACTACTACTACTACTACTACTACTACTACTACTACTCTCCGAATGTCTTCTAGCAGAAATACAAAATATTTATAGAGCTATCTAACATAATAAAGTAACAGATAAGAAAATAGGCCACACCAAAGATATTATTATTATTATTATTATTATTATTATTATTATTATTATTATTATTATTTTTATTAATATTATAATTATTAATAATATTATTATTATTATCATCATTTTCATTATCATTATTATTATTATTAATATTATTATTATTATTATTATTATTATTATTATTATTATTATTATTATTATTATTATTATTATTATTTTTATTATTATTATGCCGATTTCAATTACATAAGAGAAATCTAGTTATTAAACAAAAAAGTTCATGAACTTTTTATTATCATTCGTAGATAAACAGATACATACATGCAATGATAGATACATAGGTAGTAGGTTGGCCAGGCACCAGCTACACATCGCGATAATACCGCTACAGAGTTTTGGGGTCCTTTGATTGGCCAGACAGTACTAGAATAGATCTTTCTCTCTGGTTACGGTTCACTTTCCTTTTACCTACACATACAACGAATAATATGGCCTATTCTTTAGATTCTCCTCTGTCCTCATACACCTGACAACGCGTAGATTAACAAACAATTCTTTTCCACCCAACAAGTTAACTACTACACTGTAATTGTTCAGTGGCTACTTTCCCCTTGGTAAAGGTAGAAGAGACCTTTTAGCAATTGTAAGCAGCTTTTCTAGGAGGAGGACACTCCAAAATCAAACCATTATTTTCTAGTCTTGGGTAGTGCCATAGCCTCTGTACAATGGTTTTCCACTATCTTGGGTTAGAGTTCTATTGCTTGAGGGTACACTTGGCACACTATTATGTTTTGTTTCTCTTCCTCTTGTTTCATCAAGTTTTTATAGTTTATCTAGGAAATATTTCTTTTAATGTTGTTAGTGTTCTTAAAATATTTTATTTTTCATTATATCCTATCTTCACTGGGATATTTTCCCTGTTAGGGCCCCTGGGCTTATAGCATCATGCTTTTCCAACCTGGGTTGTAGCTTAGCTAGTAATAATAATAGCACTAATAAAAATAACATACAATGATAATTACTATCTAAGCTGTAATCCTAGTTGGAAAAGAGGGATTCTTTAAGGGTTTCAACGGGGGAAAATAGCTCAGTAGTACTCGCAATATATGCAAATCTGTATACGAACATAAAAATTTGAATCAGTGTACGATTATTGCATCATCCTTTAACAAATATTTCCCTCTATATGCGTGAACAAACACTACGTACGAGACTACCCCGTGATGGGACGAATTTTTCTGCAAAATAATGTGTTTTCATTGTATATTATGAATTGGGATATAGTAAGTCTCTATAAATAGTGTAATGTGTACATTATTTACTGCCAGGCGTCAATGCTATCAGTTTTTAAACTAGGCATACGTATAAGAAATTGGTATTGAGGCCTTGATAAGCGCTAACATCTTTTTATTATAATTTTTGTATACAGGAATGAACAGGCGAAGGGAATTAGGTATATTATAGAAAGGGAAATTATATAAATCCTTTGAAGGCAAATGAGAAAAGACAGTGTTATGGTAATTATGATTTGAGGTTCAGAGAAAAACGCACTTCTACTGGTAGGTTATTACGCCAACTGGGAATACCAGCAAAAAAAAAAAAAAAAAAAAAAAAAAAAAAAAAAAAAACCTGAATTGCGGCCCATTGCATAGGGTTACTAACAAACGGGACAATTACATTCCCAATGGGCTTTCCATACAGCTACAATCTCCTCCCAGTGTGCTAAACTGCAAATATCCAAGACCATGAGACCTTAATCCAGCCCTCCCTCTCCGCAGCCACAACAGAAAATAAGTGGAACATCATGGGAGTATTCGAGCATTAGACCAGGAGACAATGTTGCTATTTAGTAACTTATTCATGTAATTTCTTTGCCCATTAAATTGTTTTACATTGTTATTCGTAGTTTTCATTATGAATATTACTCGTCTTTAGAGGTAGTAGGTTGGCCAAGGCCCCAGCCACCCGTTGAGATACTACTGCTAGAGAGTTATTGGGTCCTTTGACTGGCCAGACAGTATTTCATTGGATCCCTCTCTCTAGTTACTGCTCATTTCATTTTTGCCGACACATATATAGAATAGTCTGGCCTATTCTTTACACATTCTCCACTTTCCTTATACACTTGACAAACTTAAATTACCAAACAATTCTACTTCTCTCAGGGGGTTAACTATTGCTCTGTAATTGTTCAGTGGCTACATTCCCCTTGGCAAGGGTAGAAGAGACACTTTAGCTATGCTAAGCAGCTCTTCTAGGAGAAGCACACTCCAACATCCAACCAATGTTCTCTAGTAATGGGTAGTTTCATATCCTCTGTACCATGGTCTTACATTGTCTTGGGTTGGAGATCTCTTGCTTAAGGGTACACTTTAGCACACTATTCTATCTTGTTTCTCTCCCTCTTAATTTTGAGGTTTTTATCCTCCTGTTATTTTCAAGTTTTTTAGTTTATATATGAAAGATTTTTTAATGTTATAAATGTTCTTAAACTTCTTTTGTAGTTTATTTCCTTATTTCCTTTCCTCACTGTGCTATTTTCCCTTTTTGAGCCCTCGGGGTTATAGCATCCTGCTTTTCCAACTAGGATTGTAGTTTAAAAAGTACTAATAATAATAATAATTACATATGAGTATTAATTTCTGATGTTAGCAGTTATAAATTGTTCAATAATTACCATTGAAACCTTTAAAATTTAATTATTAAATGTCTATAGGGACATGACTCAAGTTAATTTCCTTACTGGAGTTGCAAGCTCCCTCCCCGAACAGATTAAGCTCAAAAACTTAGAAACCACTGTATATTATTATTATTATTATTATTATTATTATTATTATTATTATTATTATTATTATTATTATTATTATTAAACTACAGTCTTAGTTGGAAAATCATTATGCTATAATCCCAAGGGCTACAACAGCGCAAAATAGCCCAGTGAGGGGAGGAAAAAAAGAAATAAATAAACTAGAAGAGAATTAATAACACTCATACAAAAATATTTCAAGATCACTAACAACATTGAATTGGATCTATCATATATAAACTAGAAAAAAATTCATAAAAACAAGAGGAAGAGAAACCAAATAGAAATAGCTTGCTGGAGTGTACCCTCAAGCAAGAGAACTCTATCCAAAAACAGTGGAAGACCATGTCACATAGGCTATGGCAATACCCAAGGCTAGAGAATAAGGGTTTGATTTTGGAGTGTCCTCCTAGAAGAACTGCTTACCATAGCTAAAGAGTCTCTTCTACCCTTACGAAGAGGAAAGCATCCACTGTAAAATTACATTGCAGTTGTTAATCCATTGAGGGAAGAGGAGCTTTTTGCTAATCTCATTGTTGTCAGGTGTATGAGGATAGAAGAGAATGTGAAAAGAATAGGCCAGACTATTCGGTGTATGTGATATATATATATATATATATATATATATATATATATATATATATATATATATATAAATATATATATATATATATATGCATATATATATATATATATATATATATATATATATATATATATATATATATATATATATATATAAATATACATATATACTGTATATATACATATATAATTATATATATATATATATATATATATATATATATATATATATATATATATATATATATAGAGAGAGAGAGAGAGAGAGAGAGAGAGAGAGAGAGAGAGAGAGAGAGAGAGAGAGAGAGAGAGAGAGAACCAGGATAAATACTTGAATGCCCAGGAAAGAAAATTGTCTAGAACGAAAGGCTTTGCCTCGCTTTCCCAAGTATCCATGTTTCCGACTTGGCTGATGAGGTCAGCAAAGTAACGACTCAGCAAGCCACTGATCTGTCGCTTTTGGCTGAATTCTCCTGGATTCCAGCACAAGCAGGAAAGGCGCTTTGTTGCATCTTGTTGCACTTTCACAGATATGCAGAGCAGGACCTTTTTCGAGTCTTTTCCTCTTCTTCTTAGAGCTTGACCGATCTTATTTGCATAATGGTTCCTCTTGCCTTGCAATCTAAATTATAGTTGTATTTGCCCCCTTACTTAACTTTTATCCTTATTGGTTGTTCATTGAGCCTCCATCTTTTTTTTTAAAGTTTTACTCAAATATTTTACGTTCCAATCTTTCCACATGTCTAATTACTTTTTAAATTCGTTTAATAGTATTTATGTAGCAAACTTGCTCTGACATGAATCATTTACTCCTGTTTTTGTGTGATCTCTTTAAAGCATTTCTATTTTGTATATCCTTTTTTTTTTCGAGAACTTTTTACTCATGCATCCAAATTTCGTATCAAGTTACTAATTTGAATTTCAAAGTATTTCTTTAATTTGATAATCTTACTAATGCTTTCCCGCATTACTTTATTTTAATTTCAATATTTCTATCATATTTCCCGAACAACTTATAGTATGAGTTAAAAAAAGGTTTTTGTTTTTTTATAGTAGAAAAATATAGGCAATATAAAGAAATATCGGAAGAAAGATATTATTATTATTATTATTATTATTATTATTATTATTATTATTATTATTATTATTATTATTATTATTATTAGCTCCACCCGAGAGGCTATAATGTCGAGTCGGCTTATTTATTTATTTTTCAGTCTGTGAACAGGATTTGTCTGTATGTCTGTGGACAGGATTACGTTAAAACTTCTCTCCCGATTATGGCAAAATTTTCACAACAGATGCATCTTAGGTCATGGACGACTCCATTGAATTTAGGAGAGGATCCGGATCCGGATCCGGATTCGCGATCCGGATTTGTCTTTTTTCACAGTTTTATATACTACGTCGAAACAAATTGACCGATTTCGACGAAATTCCCACCACAGGCCATGGGCGACTCCAATAACTTATGGACATGAACCGGTTCCGGTTCCAGATTTTAGATCCGGATTTGCCTCTTTTTGGCGTCAACGTTATCCTTTGATGGATGTAAGAAATCTCTGAATGCTCTTGATATTATTATTATTATTATTATTACTACTACTACTACTACTACTACTACTACTACTACTATTATTATTATTATTATTATTATTATTATTATTATTATTATTATTATTATTATTATTATTACTTTACTGAATCATAGATTCAGCCTTTAATCATTACACAGGATTAGTGTTGGCGTTGTCACAAAAACAAACATCGCATCTTGTACTGTATGTTTTTAAAACAGTTTTAGCAGCAACTGAATGGTCAGTATTGATTGCAGTTATGATTGCATCTCTGAATACTTTCGTATAATTTGTCATGAATTTATTACAATTATGGAAAATATCACCTATAGTGATGTAGCTTGCTTTCAATGAATAATTATCAACATATTACACAATTAATAACTTTCGGTTATATAAAAAGGCTCTAACGTACGCCTATGTTTCTTTACCTGAAAAATGCAATGAGCAATCGATATGAAATTCAGTATTGAATTATCCGTTTGATACTTATCATAAACAAATATTTGAAAATAGATATATATTAAACTGTTACAGGATCCTAAGTCTACGATAATTTTTATTTTTGTGGAAATATTTATATTTCTTCTAATAAATTTTAAATTGCGACCATTTTTTTTTTTCCTAATTGCTGTTAATGAAAATTATAATAAAATTAATTAAGTTTTATTTAAGTGATGAGATTGCGGATAACCATTACCTTATATTCAAGATATATTTCGTTCTCCAAAATAAAGATATAAGGGAAAAGTATAAAATAGTCGCAAAAGTTACTTGACAAAGAACAATCTTCATTATAGTTATAAGTTATTGAATGAACTGCTAATACGACAGAGCGTCTTAAAATAGACGCAACCTATTAATTTGATAATGAGTTAGTACTCAAACGAAAAACTTAAAAAAAAAAAAAAAAAAAAAAAAAAAAAAAAAAAAAAAAATTACCGCCTTTGCGCTGATGGCATATATGAATCCGTCCAGCAAAGTCTTCAATCAGCTTGGCGCACTCTTCATCTTTTGGTAGGACACGTATCTTCTGAGTTTGATTTTAGCAATGGCTTGTGGATTGTTTTCATACACGTTGTCCTTCAACAAGTTGCAACCCTCAGAGATAAAAATGTGGGGGGGGGGGGTGTCATATCGGGTGAATATGGAGATCAATCAGGTTAGTGGCTGATCAATTGATCAGGAAATCAGTGGTCGAGCCACTCCATCGTGATGTTGGCTGTATGTGGAAATGCCCCATCTTCTTGAAGCCATTTCACATCTCGATTCACGCCATGACGTGTCGCAAGTGTCATTCAGAACTTGTTGAACACCACAATGTAACGCTCGTTTGTAACACTGACTGTCTCCTTGTCTGCGTTTCCAAACCAAAATGGTCTGATTATTCCATGTTTTGAGATGGCTATTAATTTTTTAGGTAAAAAATGAAAAAAAAAAATAATGCTATACATACATAAACTTTTCATGATTATTTCTTCATTGCAATACCAGTTACAAAATATTTCATAGGTGTGAAAAATCCATATCCATATTTAGTAACACTGTACAGTTTTCTAGCAGTAATATAAATTTATTTTCTTCCAAACTTTATTAAAATCAATACCTCATTTATCTAAAAGAAAAGAAGAGGAAATTTTAATTTTAAAATTGTATCCATAATCCATGGAGTCTACTAAAGAAGTGAAATAGTTTTTTTCTTGGCAGTGATCATCACTATACTTAATCTTGATCGATACTTATGTTCCCTTCTGTCATGATCCACAGGAATTTAGTTACCAAAACGACGGGTAATTTTGAAGCAATCAAAAGCATGTATCAGTGATAAGATTCGTAATTTTGAATAATATCAATATCTAATATGGTGAATATTCCGTTCTTTATAATAGGGGACCTAGAGGCCAAATTTTGGTGGTGACCCATCATACATTTAGCACAAGAGTAGATCTATTTTGAGGGGATTGCTTAACTGTACCTTGATTGTGATCTAGAGGTCTGCCTCAAAATATCTTGCGAACATGCTGAAGATTTAATTTGATGTACCGTATTCTAAATCTTGAATAAATTTACCCTATCCACCAAACACAATACTATATTTCTTGTATATCTACACCCATTAAGCATGATAAAAAATCATTTGGGTGTAAATATATATTATAGAAATGTAGCTTTGTCGGCCCTTTTGGAATCTAGGATGCCCGACAATGAAATCTGCATGTTCAATTTAATGTTTAAGTGGTCTTTAAATTGTATCTTTATCAACTAATTTTCTGTTTCATCAGAACGAAAATAATACAAACAGATGAAGTAATTGTTCCCGATCATAGAATAGGAGCTTTTTGAATTGTAACTAGACTGATATGAAAGAGAAATCTTACACATGAAAAGGTGATTTTCAATGTCAGTACTTCACAGATATCCTAAACACAGTCATATTTTTCTTCATACTTCTTATTTGATACTGAACATAGTTTTCTATGATTAGACAAGCAATTTTGGTTTTTACTTGAAACATCCGTATGTATTTACCTTGGATACACTTCTTTTTTATGACAGTTTACTCTCTTTATTGATTGACTTCAATGATATTGATTTCATGCATTTAGTTGCCATCAATCATAAGTTATCTATTAAAATCAAGATGTATTTGTTATATTTATTGGAGTCATGGCATTACTTATACATATTGGGACATCTTTGCATATAATGAAACAGACTAAGGGCGAGGGGGTAGTAAGTATATTGAAAAGATTTGGTTACTGTGCCAATTTTCAGGAAACCCAACGGTATATATTCGTAGCTGAATCAGTTGGTGATAATGGCATTTTAATCCTAAGTGATAATGACAATGGTAAACTCACTCAATATGCACTCCAGATCCTATTGTAATGGAAGGAACCACGCTAAACTTTTAGCAACATTTGAGAGGCTATCAGTCTGAGGAGAAATTTATACCGAATCTCTTTATGTCAACGGAAAAGAACTTGGCCAGAGGTTTTTTTTTTTTTTTTTTTTTTTTTTTTATTATTATTATTATTATTATTATTATTATTATTATTTTTTTTTACGTGACCACTAGAGATGCCGTTGCTCGGGTGACTCGAAGCTTAACCAAATATATCAGGAATGATGGTTTGCAGGTAATTACAAAAAGGTTCAATAACTGCAGTAATGAACTGCAGAAAGAATTCGAAAATTAGGAAACCAGTTCTCTTAATTACTCAAAAATAGTCACTGTATAACATGAATCCTGGTATGTAATTACGAACCATGGAATTAGAACTAAGTGATTTTGGTTCTGATACTTATGATCATAGAATATTTCATATCATAAATTCAATATAGCATCCGTTTTTAGTTGTATCTTACCAGAGTAAGAATTGTTTATCTTTTCTTTTCAGGTGATTTGTCTGTTATTTGAAAATCAACACAACTTATTGCGGCTACCAAAATTTAACCATCAAATCTGATCGCATGGAATCATTTCCATGAGATTTAAGCTAAGGTACAAAAGCCCCAGACATTGCTAAGCATCGGCCCTTTCATTCAACAATAACCAACAAAACCAGATGTAGCCATTACATCTCTGGTGTAATGTATGAAAGCTGCCATTAAACTGCATCAATAATATTGTATCGTTACCTGTGAAAAGCCATAGGGGAATAATTCTTGGTTTCAACAAAAAGCTACCAATACCTGATTCCACATATAGGTAGTGTTTATACTGCGGACATCTATTTGGGGGTTATAAGAACTCTCTTAAAACCATTAGGAGTGAAAACCATTTTTTTCTGAACCTAGTATCTGTAAACTTAGAACAGTCATTATATTAATAGCTGAGCATAATTGCTATAGAATGGTTAGATATCATACCTTGTTGCTATGAGTCATGTTCAAGCTATATTGAGAAGCCTTTGCTGTATGGGCTCTCAGTTAAAATAATTAATTAATTCAATAATCAATATTCTTCCGATTTGCTGAATGTCATAACTGGAGAAAAATGTAACTTAATGGATCTAATTTAGGTAAACCCAAAAGGAACTGTGACCTTGCCAAATGCCGAATACAAATGATACACCAGAAAAGCTTAAAAGCTTTGGGGTAAAAGTAATAAATCTAGCAAATCTAAGACATCAGCAAATTTTTATGTAAAACTGAACTACAGTATTCGGAATTTCTTTTTGCGTAGTATCGACACCGATGTATTTTTCAAATTCTTGGAATGGAGATGATCACTTCCTATATAGGGAAATTGATGTCGATTAATGATTTTTTTTTTTCAGAGTCCCAGAACTAATTCCTGTTTAGTGTTTCCTTCTCTGTAAGACCAAAAGTATTTATTATAAAGGTAAACGAAATGAATGAAGTATATTTTCATGCAAAAGGCTAAACTCCTTTTTGCCTTACCGTTGCTGGATAGTTTTGGTGTCCATCAACTTCAGGCGGCCCAAGATTTGTTTATCTATCATCGCAGGATATTTTTCTTGATTTTCACTTCGTTTCTCATAATAACACACAAAACTGCCATTACAATGCCGTTGTTTAATTCTGACCTAAATGAGAAAACTGATAAGGCATGGAAAATTAAAGAACAAATGGCTTATTAGAACCTAGGTCACAAGTGTAGAAAAAACTACAAACTAGCGACTCGAGAAAAAATTCATTAACAGAAAGAATATTCGGAAACCAGTCACTTGCAAGAGAGGTCATGAGTATATACAAAGGTGATAAAGTAGCCTCTTGGAAGAGAGGTCTCTCATACGACAGAAATCGATAAACTAGCCACTTGAAAGAGATGTAGCTGGAACATAAGCAAAGGGCATTTCAGCTTCATGGAAGAGATTTCACAGGTTTAAAAGTTTAAAGGCTGCTCATGATTGGCAGAGGCAAGGGACAGTAACATTACCCTATCAAGCAGGATAATGCCTAGACTGACCATATATACATATGATCAGCGCCCAAGCCCCCTCTCTACCCAAGCTAGGACCAAGGGGGGCCAGACAATGGGTGCTGATGACTCAGCAGATAGACCTATACGCTCCCCTAGACTCCCCATCCTTAGCTCACAAGAATAGTGAGGTTGCAGCGACCAAAGAAACTAACAAGTTTGAGTGGAACTCGAACCTCATTCAGGGAATCACCAGTCATGGACATTACTACATCGGCCACCACAACCCTTACAAAGAAAAGAGGCAAAATAGCCTCTTAGAAGGGAGGAGTATGGAGTGAAGGCAGCGATATATCAACCTCTTGGAAGACAACACACCGATGAATAGAAGGCTAGAGAACCCGCTTCTTCAAAGAGAGGTCAGTGTTGCAATGCAAATAGATGAAGTACCCTCTTAGAAGATAAGTGATTAGAGCAATGAAAAGTAACAAAAACAAACTTTTTGTATAAGAAGCCACTAGTACAAAAGTAACAGCTTTTTACACGTGAAGCCACTGGCACAAAAGAAAGCAACAAATCAGCATAATGGAAGAAAAGTCACTGGTACTGAAGAAAGCAGAGTACTAGCATCTGAGAAGTGTGGTCACCTGTTAAAACGGGAATAAACTTACCAGTCTCTAGGAGGAGAGGTCACTGGTGAACAGGAAAACAATAAACTAGCATATTTAAAGAGAAGGTGCTGGTACAGAAGAGAGCAACTTACTATCATCTTGGAAGAGAGATCAATGTTCAAAAGGGAAAAAACCAGCCTCTTCGAGGAGAGTTCACTAATGAATAAGAGAGCAAAAAGGAAAACATATTTCAAGGAAAGACACTAGCACAAAAGGGCAGTAACATATGAGCCTCTTGGAGGATAGGTCACGGGTTTAAAGGTAAAGAAACAAACCAGAGTCTTAGAAGATAAACCAACAGATTAAAAGAGAATGATACAAACCAACATCTTAGAGGAGCGGTTGCTGGTGAATAAGAATGCAACAAATAAGTCACGTAGAAGAAAGATCCCTGGTACAAAGGAAAGTGATAAAGCAGCCCGTTGAACGAGAGATAATTGCATTATATAAAAATAAACCCTCTGTATATAAGAGAGTTCACTAGTACAATGAGGACTGTTAAATAAACTTCTCGGAGTAAAGATAATTAGAAGGAATTAAAGTAGTAAACCAGCCTCTATTGTAGTAGGTCATTGACTAATATGAAATGGATAAAAACAGCCATTGTAAGGTGAATCATCAGCTAATATGAAATAAGCAAACCATCCTCTTTAAAGTGAGAAAATTGTTACAAATGAAAGCGACAAGCTACCCTCCTAGAATAGAGGGAATTGACATAAAGAAATGCAACAAAATGCTTTCTTGAAGAAGAGGACATTTATACAAACAAAAGCAACAAAGCACCCTCTTGAAGGAGAGGACATTGGTATAAAGGATAGAAACAAGCGGCCCTCTAGAAACAGATGGCATTGGGACAAATAAAAGCAACAGACCAGCCCCTTGCAGGGGCGGTCACTGGTCGAGTATAACGATATGCAAATTTTTTTTAAAAGAGACCGTTGGGACAAGGTAACATAAAACAACTGTTTCTTGGAAGAGAGACAATTTTTATAAAGAAGCAACAAATCAGATATGTGGAAGAGAGAAGATGCCATCGATATATAGGATAATAAGAAAGTAACCTTTTCTCAAGAAAATTGCTTCTAAAAAGAGACAAATCTGTGTCTCTGAAGGGAGGTATTTGATACAAAGAAAATCAAGAACCCGTTTTTTTTTTTTTTTTTTTTTTTGCAAGATAGGCAACTAATACTTATTGTGGTTTAAGGAAAAATCTATTTGTGGTAGAAAGTTTTCTATTATAAAAGAGAGATACAAAGTAACCTCCTGGAAGACAGGTGACAGGAACAAAAACAAGAGTTTTTGCACACAAAAGAAGCAAAAGGACCAGACTTATGAAAGATAGTTCAATGATACAAAGGAAACCGACCTCATGATGTGACCAACACATGTATATCAATAAAAATCTCTGCCTTTTTTAATGTGTATGTGTATTTTCTAACCATATATCATATTTTTAGCAATTCTACACCTTTTAATAGACATATTTATGTTTTGGTCGGAAAAGTTTTTTAGACATTTTATCAGACTTGGATATTTTTTTCTGATTTGTGATTTTAACTTTTTTAAGAAACAGGTTTTTTAAATAAGATTTGAATTTATTTATACCACAGATATAAAAATTTTATTTTCATCCTATATCTTCTAAATTTTTATTTTATATTTTATTAGTTTTTATATGAAAATTTATTCTTATCCTATACCTTTATATATTTACTTTATATTTAATTATTAGCTTTAATATAAGTATTTCTACCTCCCGAATTTTAATCGAGCCAGATCTGTAAGAGTCGAGTTTGACTCACTGGGTTGGTTAATCCCTTCCCTTTTAAAGGTTTAAAGACCACTCATGAATGGCAGAGGCAAGGGACAGTCATATTGCCCTATCGAGAAGGACAATGCCCTAGAGACAGAACATATATACATATGATCAGCATCCAAGCCCCCTCTCCACCCAAGCCAGGACCAAGGAGGGCCAGGCAATGTCTGCTGATGGCTCAGCAGATAGACCTATAGGCTCCCCCAAAACCCCGTCCTTAGCTCACAAGGATAGTGAGGTTGCAGCGACCAAAAAAACTAACGAGTTTGAGCGGGACTCGAACCCAAGTTTGGCGTTCACCAGTCATGAACGTTACCACATTGGCCACCACAACCATAAGAAACATATATATATATATATATATATATATATATATATATATATATATATATATATATATATATATACATATATATATATATATATATATATATATATATATATATATATATATGTATATATATATATATATATATATATATATATATATATATATATGGAAATCATGAAGTATCTCAGAACATCAAGACCAAAGCGTTGGATGACCAAATAGTTATTGTAACAGTAACTGAACTACACTTAAATTCTACCCAGGAGTATTTTTTTTTTTTTAATTTTGCGTGAATAAATGTTTATGTGATACATTTTCTCATTCAATCATTTCCCAAAGATTCTGAAAAATTATTTTAGGTCTTTTGAGTGCCAGAATATCCATTTGACATTTGTCAGTAAACTAGTTAACTTCAGTAGGGTAAAATGAAACCTTTTGCCTGACTGAGGATACGAAAATATTTGCATAGTAGTTGGGAAACAGTAGCATGAGTGCATGAATAAAAAAAAAAAAGACCCCACCATTTTATCAGGAAAAGTATTGAGGATAAGATGAACAAATTCAACATAGAAGTTGAAGCATCAAATCAGCAACTGAGGTCTTGGTGATCACAGTTGATCTTTAAGTTCCAAGTTCACAAAATCGTGTCTAGATTTATTATTACATGCAATATATAGAAATCATTACTAAAAATTAAAATGGTCGCATATTACGAAAATACAATTTCATGTGACTAGAATTTTTCATTTCAAAATCTATTATCACACCAGATAATTGCATCCATAAACAGTAAATTAGGGAAGGCTATAGAAAGTGTCAGTATGTAATTTCTGGGCATAAACATATCACGATACTGCTTTTACGGGTGCTTGGGTGTTTTTATTATGCCTATTACATTATCAGATAACTGCATCCCTGCCTGCATAATCAACTGGCGATCACCATGATCTCTGTACACTTCCTGTTTGGTAACTGATGCGGTTTAATTTTGAAAAATAATTCTCTAAAGTAAAATCCAAGTTCCTAAAAATCGTATGAAAGCAAGATATATTTGTATTAAAGTATATATGAAAAGTTACTTACATACATAATATGCTTCAGTAAGTTTAAGCTCAAAGTACATCCCAGTGTGTGACCAGAGTAACCGATTTCGAATTTCGATAAAGAACTAAAGATCATATTCTTTTTTTTTCCAGTGGGGAAAAGAGTAATTATTATTTATCGTTATTTTTTTTTTCATTTCACCATGAATATCTAATCTGGATATTTAGATGAAGAAGTTAAAAGTTTCAGTCACACATAGCATTTCTTAATAGATCCTCCTGTAAGCTGAATATTAACAAGTTTTAAACTTCACAAGAATTGTGCTTGATATTGTTTGTTAAACGTAGTTTCCGGCTATGAAAAAGAATAAAATTATCATATATTTTTGGGGGATTGCCATGCAGAGACCGATAAGAGGATATCAACGAGAACGTTAAACTTAACTCTTCAATGTATGTGATTGAATGTAATAATTAAGGAAAACCAGGGAAATGTTAGATGTGATAATTTTGAAATTTTCACGTGCCCACCGGAGAGAAAGAAACGGTCTGTATTTCACATGCCTAAATTGTAATTTGGTGCACTAAAGTCTTTCAGTTTTGTTACGATAACGGTTATAGAGGAAATGGAAAGGTGGGTGGCTCATCAGAGGAATGGAAATCGATTGAAAAGATATAGGATGGGAGATTTTTAATGATTATTCTGTTAATAGTACTGATGATAATAAAAACCACCCACACATAAATAATAAATATAAAAACAAGGATTATTATTATTTTAATGACGGTTACCTTTATTATTGTACGGGATTCTTCTGAATTCATGTGACGCAAATGGCGAATTAGGTTAGTTATCAACCGAGTGTTTGATAACCCCCAGGTGACCTACGGGGGCTAAAAACAAATCCGGTCAGACGGATGGTACTAGTATTCGTTGGTCAAAAACACAAGTACTGTAGTTCAATGAAAGTGATGTGGATCGGGATATCATACTTATTAAATATTATTAGTACCTTATAATGAAGCAAAAAGTATTTCTCTACAGGATTCTAAGTAAAAAACAAAAATATAAAAGGTCTGTGGTGATAATAAAAACGATGATGTAAAACTACTTCCAAAAGATAAGAGAGAACTAGTTGTTCTTGTCACTCCAGTTCCCGTTTAATCTTTTGCATTTTATTAGGAATATTCTATAATATCAAGGAAGAATCTTTTCTCTTTGTTATTCGATTTAAGAGAAAGAGACGAGGAGAATATTGATTGCTTATTATATAGTTCCACGGAGCAACTTGCTTATCCTTAAACACGGAATATTGGAACACAATTAGAACCTCTGAAACCTACACCATCCTGCAATTCCATTACTTCCAAAGCCACTGATTATTTTCCAAGATCAGGTTCTGCTGCTTCATATTGCCTCACAAATTTGTAACAATACACCATTAAAAAATGTTTCCCTACAGGGTCAATTTAAAAAAGTAAAACAAAAATGATGAGATATCATTATAGTACGCTTGAAATTTCCAATACTATTGATGGGTTATATTGGAGATGCGCCTTTAAGTTACTAAGGAGATCGTTGAAGGAACAAAGTATAGGATCAATTCTCTCCCATCAAATAACTGATTTATAGAGAAATTTGTTCAGTGTTAAAGGTAAGCTTAGATATGTACTTAGGTACAGGAGTTTTAGCTTCCAGTTACGTTTTTTTTTTTATTTGGTCAAAATAGGATTTCAATCTTAAAAAAGCATTAACAATGTTTATATATATATATATATATATATATATATATATATATATATATATATATATATATATATATATATATATATATATATATATCAAGAGGTTTTCATGGCCCTATGCGCTTTCAATTACCATAACTTATTCATTTAATACATAGTTAGTCCCACACTGAGACCCCCATGCTTCATGTATTCCCCGAGGGCCCATTTATCACTTTATTTTTAGGTCTCTTCATCATATTTGTTTTCCCCTCAAAACATTTTAGCACTAATTCTATAATCGTGCAACCCCATTCATCTTTAGTGAAATTAAAGGAAATGTGTAGTTAAAATACAGAAAAATATTTAATACCTGTAACATCATAAGTCTATAAATAATTGAAATAAAATAACGTATTACCAGAATTACCTTATTCGTCTTCATCACTCAAGCACAAACCTGTAGCATTCTCCTCATCGCTTTTCAAGTTGATAACTAAGGATCCAATAGATATGTTACTAAATGTCGGACAATCAACAACAATCCTCAAACTCTAGGGATCATTTGACAGCATCTGCTCACTTGCGTTGGATATCATAAAATCGATAAATGAAGAATGGATACAATGTTTCATCCATGCCCACATTTGCTCGATGGCATTGAAGTCCTGGTAGCCAGGTGGCAGGTGGGCGACTTCAGGGTTCCACTGACAGATGATATCGTTCACAATGTCTTGTGGACTTGGCCAACTCTACTGGTATATAAGCAGAGACTCTGGCCGTTGGCACTGGGTGGGATGGGTAGCATGCCGTGCCCTAACCCACTAACAAGGTTTGCTTTCTTTCGTAGCGGAGGTAGGACATCGACAATCTTCTATGAGCTGAATATGGTAAAGTGTATTGCTAAGTACTAATACTGACAGCTCAGGTAGCGATGGCAGAAGCTGCATCCTCAGCCAGTGTATGAAGAGCTCCCCTGTCATTTCCATGTAGTAGTCTCATTTGGTATACTTTACTTGATAACAGAGTATCACATCGCATATTCCATGTTGATTGTCCAATACTGCGATGCTCTAACCCACTGTTATGGTCTGCTTTTCTCATAGCGGAGGTAAGACATCGATAATCTTCTATAAGCTGAAAATGGTAAGGTGTATTACCAAGTACCAATACTGATAGCTGAGGTAGCGACGGCAGAAGCTGCATCCTCAGCCAGTGTATGAAGAGCTGCCCTGTCATTTCCATGTAGTAGTCTCATTTGGCATGCTTTACCTGATAACACAATATCACATAGTTTGTTCCATATTAATTGTTAAATCCTGCAGTACACTAACCGACTGATAAGTTCTCTCGTCGTTCCCGAGGTATAACACCAATAATCATTTATAAGATGACTATGGTAAGGTGTATTGCCAAGTACCAATACTGACAACTCGGGTAGCGATGGCAGAAGTTGCATCCTCAGCCAGTGTATGAAGAGCGCCGCTGTTATTTCCATGTACGTAGTAGTCTCATCTTGTATGCTTAACATGATGATAGAATATCACATATCATATACCATGTTAACTGGCAAATCATGCAGTGCTCTAACTTGCTAATAAGGTCCACTTTTATTTATACTGAAGTAAGACGCCGACTGGCTTCTATAAGCTGAATATGGTAAGATGCATTGACAAGTACCAATACTGACAATTCGGGTAACGATAGCACAATCTGCATCCTCAGCTAGTGTATGAAGAGCTCCCCTGTTATTTCCAAGTAGTAGTTTCAGCTGGTATGCTTTACCTGATAACAGAATATCACAGAATGCATTCCATGTTAATTACCAAATCCACATTGAAGCACTCAGAAAACAGGAAAGTTTTCTATTTCTTCTTGAAAGCTTTAATATCTTCACTTTTTCAGATGCCTACTGGGAGCTTGTTGCATAGTCTTGGGGCAATGTGTTTGAAAGCTCTAGAAACTACATTACACATACATCTTAGCTCTAATTATTTAAAACCATCTGTAACTAATCTCGCGTCTACACAATTTGTTGGCTGCACGATGAGTAGCAATTCTCTTGGATATTTTGGAAGTCGAGTCCTGATAACTTGATGAATTATTGCACATATATTAAACTCAATTCTAGCTGCAATATGCAGCCTCCTGTTATTCAGTTAACATGGTAATAATCCTTTCTAGGGGTGGGGCACTTATTATCAGTCTTGCTCCTCTGTTTATTATTAGAAATTTCTTAAGTCGCACTTTGGGTATATTGTACGAGGTGGAGTTACAGTAGCCAATCCTGGTGATAACACAGTTAACCCCAAGTTCCTTTACAGAATATCCAGCATTTCTTACTATATTGTTTATTTGAGCTCTGAAAGACAAATTAGTCAAGTAATACCCCTAGGGCACGAACTTGACTAGGTATCGGGACAAAGGTGCTATTAATATTCATCTAGATGTCTCCAAAGTTTCTAAAATCGTTTTTCCTTCCAACAACCATAACACAGTTTTATTTGAATTAAGGGTTAGTTGTTTAACTGCCATCCATTCCTTAACATTGATAAGAACCTGATTTAAATTTTCAGCGGTATCCTCAATGTCATTCATGGAAAAACAAATTGTGTATCATCCGCAAATAGTTTAAACTTCACTTCATAACTCTGTAGTAATTTTGATAAGACCTTTAGTTTTGATACAGAATAAAATTGTGACTATTACAATTCCCTGGGGTACCCCTTCGTTCATATAATGAAAGAGAGTTTCCATTTGTACACAGTAGTTTCTGTAAATCAAGTAATCTTTTAGGTACTCAAAAGCTTCATCTTCAATATCGATGGACCGTAAATATTCAAGTAGCAGTTCATACACAACTGTATCAAGAGCAGCACTAAGATTGAGTAATATCAAGACACCACATTTATTTTCATTCATCCTTTCCAGAAGACAGCAGTCTCCGTAGAATATAATTGCCTGTGTGCTGACTGGTTGTCTGGCTGTTTCAATTTTTTCTATGTGACTAACTGGTTGTTCAAGAATTACATATTCGAGTACTTTGAAAAAAGGATAGATTCAAAATACATCTGTGTGAACCTAATTCCTTGTAATCCAGAACAAGTGCAGGGTAACTATAGCCACTTTTTCAGATCTAGAAAACGTACACTCTGGTCGTGTAATTCTGTTGGCCAGACTAGAAAACTTCTCTTTTCCAATTACTTCGGATATTGGCATCAGATCAATTGCTCAGTTTGTTTTTTTTGCCCCTTTAGTAATGCTAGTGAGTTCATCTTTTATTTGTATGAAGTCTCCTTAAAGTTTTCTGTGTATCTGGTACTGCATTAATCTGATATGGAATATCTATAAATGACCTAATCATATTTTCTGTTTTCTTTTCAAAGAATTCCAGAAATTTACTAGCAAGTTCTTATTCGCTAAACACATTTGGTATCCTTTTTTTCATTTGCATTTCATATCAAACCATTTAAGAGACGATACAACTTATGTCGGTGCTTCCTGAACGTTTTTTTTTATTTTTTTTTTTTTTAGTACTCTGTTTTTTCCCTCCTTAATTCAGTTTTAACTGACTCCACTTTCTTTACGTCTTTCCCTACTTTTCCTCTAAAGTCTCCCTCATCGAACCAAGGAGATATATCTTTAACAGTTATACACTTTTTCATCAGTGGACACATGGTATCATATTAACTTTCTTTATTCTATTATTTTGTTCTTCTTCTTCTTTGTCTACATCTTTTCCCACTTCTATATAGGGTCGATGTTTCTGGCCAGCGTTCTCCATCTACCTCTGTCTCACACTTCATCACCGGTTAATCCCTTTGAACGAAGGTCATCCTTGATACAGTCCATCCCTCTGCTGAGTCCATCCTGTAGATTATTCTATTTAGATCTGGAAAACCGGAATCCACTTGGTATTGACTGACTGTATCTCAATGGCTATTATATATAGTAATAAGGAAATCAACACATATAGAGCCTAATTAACGTTGGTTATCTTGACCAGAGGGAACATTGATAAAATCATTTATTTTTTTATAACTAAATCAATAAATACACAAAGAGAGCAATTTGGTTTATTTCTATATAGTCCTGTCAAATTAGGGGAAGAAAATAGATTAAGCTGAAAATTTAAAAATTCCCTCTTTAGACAGGAAAGTCCTCAGCGGTGCACCCTGAACCTCGTCCACCATTTCGGATAATTACCGTAAAATTTTATTTTTTCAGTATTTCCCGGGAAAATGGTCGAAAAACTAAAAAAAAAAAAAAAGAAAAAGAAAAACTCTCATACAAAACATTCCACCAATATTTTTTTTTTTTTTTTTTTAAACATTCAGTTCTGTGGTGATGTGATTTTGTTCACTTCCTTTTGATTTGGCTTCTCTAACATTTGCATTTCTTAGCAGTATAGTATTTTACTAGAAGTTTAATCTATATATTTCTTTTATTTCAGAATATGGTTTAAAAATGAAGGGAACCATAGATCAAAGTTAATTATGCCTACGTTGTGAAGAACGCTTAATCGAAAATAAAAATCTCTGTGTTAAGAAAAGTAAGTTGACCCTTGTTAGAGGAAGTAAGAAAAGATGGGATGATAAATAAAAAATGGGTTAATTCATTAGCTGTTCATGTACATTTGAAGAGCAGAAAAGACTATACTACAGAAAAGAGTTTTACAGTTGCTAATAGAAAAGACACAGTTGACCTAGAGGAAAAAAGTAACCTATTCAACAGAAAATAGATCAAAAGAAACTGATTTTGATTTCAAGAAAAGGTGTTTATTTTGCTTTGAAGAGTAGTGTGCAAAAGCTGAAAAGAAAGAAAGAAAAAAAACTCTCCATAGACAGCAGATAGATGCCCTTAGACTTTGGAGAAAATGTGTTAAATAAAGCTGATTATCGTAATGATGAATGGGACAAACCAGGAAAAGCGAATGTCGTTGATGTCTATCTTCAGTTGTACAGGAAGCTACATACCATAGATCATGTAGCGCCAAGTGTTTTTTTTTTTTTTTTTTCTTTTGTTTTTTTCTTCTTTTTCTTTTTTTTTTTTAAGAATTAGCATTTAGATCCATCAGCTTAATTTAGACGACCGAAGAATGAGGATATTGTGACTGACTTGGAGAAAGTTTTTTCATACATGGAAGAGAGTGACGACTCCCAATTTACTTTGCAGGAATTGCTGGATATGATGCATCAGAACCAATCCTGCAAGATAGGGTTGTGGTGGCCTATTGGAAGAGTCCCTGCCTGGCACTCGACGGACTGGGGTTCGAGTCAAGCTGAAACCTGATAGTTTCTTTAGTGCCTGCAACCTCACCCCCCTTCTGAGCTATGGATGGGTGGTTTGCGGGAGCCTATAGGTCTACCCGCTGAGTCACATGCCATTGTCTAACCTTCCCTGGTCCTAGCTTGGGGTGAGAGGGAGCCTAGGTGCTGATCATTTGTATATGGTGAGCTCTAGGACATTGTCCTGGTTGCTAGGGCAATGTCACTGCCCCTTGCCTCTGCCATTCTTGAGCACCCTTTAAACCTTTAAATAGAACAAAGCTATATGAAAACCAAATTACAAGAAAAGTACGGAAGGGATGCTATCATAACCACCCTCCTCAAAATACACCCATAGTATGTTTCTGCAAATCAAGAGGTAAATTGCTATGTAATTCAAAATATAACGGAAGGCTGCATAATGAGGAAGAAGAGAGGTTGAGGATTGTTAGAACTGCAGCAGCTATTATTAAAGAGGAGGTCCAGTCAAAAGTATAGGACTCATTCAACTCTCATTCTCCTGAAGGATTCTTTAATTATGTTGAAAACAATGTAACAGATTTTCTTCAAATTTGATTGAAAAGAGGGGAAAGGGAGATATTGATAACAAACACGTGTCATGCACAGTCATAGCTCATCCAGTCCTAGAAGCAGTGCTCTAAAGGACAACTGTCTCTCCTATTCTACTTTGAATACCTGTTTGCATACACAGGAAATTTAAAGCCAGACCCATGTAGCAAATTCTACATTAACTGGGCTTCTCTCTAGGGTATAATGAAGAACAACTCCTTGAAGCTTTTTGCATGATTATTTCATCCTTTTTTTAGATAATACAGATTTCAATGTGAACAAAATAAATGGATTTCACACATATCACTACGTAGGAAGCATTGAATGTGTAACACCAGCAGGGTTACTGATCAAACTTGCCGCAATTGAACGATAAAAAAAATGCCATCCGCTAAAGCAAATTCTTTGTGTTCGTCTATAACAGTGAAACGCTTCACGAGTCATAGTGAAAGTGGTCTAGAAAGCATTGAAATTAAGGACCCGAGGAAAGTTACATTATTTCCTAGTGATAAACTTCCAGCATCATCTTGTCATCTGCTATAGATGAGTGGAAAATGGATGAAGTTTAAGGATCTTCTATATTGGAATGGTTTTATGAAGGCTGTAAATAAAAGAGAGGTCTTTGATACAATGTTCAATCGCTTTTTGCCCTTCTTTAGTTTAAAAGCAACCTCTTCTGATGCAATAAACAGTGTGTTATATTTTGCACCTGACTCATGTAGAAAAGCGAATAAGAGTGTGACATGTGCTGACCAGCCACTTTATTAGAAGGCATGAGAGATATCTACAACTGAAAACGTTGATTTAAGATAATGTTTTTTTGCAATCAGGTTGTTTCCATCGCTTAATATCATTTATGGGTTCTATTGGGTACATCATGGCTGGTAATGAATTAAAGGAAGTGTAGGAGACATTTATGCACCTAAGTCTACTGAAAAAAATGATGACAACTTCATTTAGATGGTGTAACAACCTTCAATGAGGATGAACGTGAAGTTCAAACAATGCTGCAGCAGTGCAAAATTAAAGATTTAACTACCTCAGTAAATGAATCGCCTATCATAAGTGACATTGCAAAAGAACTTAACAGACATGTGCAAGTTGTCGCAAGAGGCAAAACAGCGAAGCTCTGGATACAGATGGTGACTTGGATGCTACACTACAGTGGGGCTGTAAGACTAGGAAAATGAGAATTTCACTTACTGTGTGCAGTTGTTCATTTAGTTTATGCAAAATCACGTCACCTGTACTTTCTCTTTATTTTTTACTTTTATTTTACTCAGTAATAAAACATTAAATATAGGACCTCCTGATATACTCAAGTTAAGTTTCAAGGGCTGAATATTCAAAATCGTTTATAAAGGTTGGAACAAATGATAATTTTTCAACAAGGTGATACATTAAATTGATGATGATAAGTCATCAGTATTGTCGGAGTTTTTCCATACATGCATTCCTACCTTCTTAAGAATACATTATTATTCCGTCACAAATGTATAGTTATTTCTCAGTTCACATAGACATGTTTAAAGAATTTACATGATTTCAGTGCAAACAATACTTACGTTCTATATATAATTCTCTAAAATAATAGATAATCATTTTCAGGAATTTCTATAGCACGATTTACATCCTTTGGAACATCTTTGAACGTTACGAACAGGATCCTGTCATGTGCATTAATTTAGAGATGATTATCAACATATGAATTATGCAAGTGTGCCATACTTTGTTTTCAATTTAGATTTCTGATTAGTTTTCATTATTCTAAAAATTCTGAATATATGTAATTTTCTCGTCAATGCACACGATTGAGTAATATGTCTGTTTCACGAGATGTAAATGTTATTAACTATTTTGTAAGAACCAGGCATTATGTCAGTTTTGTATAGTTATGAAATATTAAGATGTGTTTATTGCAACGAATTGCTTTATCTCACATTCTGAGATAGAATAGTATTCTAGTTCTCTGCTGTCATAAATGATCAAGATAACAGAATTACCCTCTATATTTGACTCAAGTCATGACTTAAAGAGTCAAAATATCGGCAATGGTTTTTGAAAGAAAGAAGTCCCATTGTAGGCCTCTTCAAACTTGATTTAATTTCTAAGTGCCTAGAAGTGCTATGGAAGTCTGATTATGTAAAAGGCTCATTATGGGAAATCATAAATCTGAGGTGTCAATTCACTCTGTAATACTTTAAAGTATAAATACCATAAAACATAATTTTTTTCTTTATTCAAATCCATTATATATTATCACTTTAGAATGTTGTAACACATCATGCATGTGACAATAATCTGCATATGAGTCTTATGATCATAAACATACATAAACATAATAAAATTCTCAATTGGATAGTCAATTATTACCTCATAACTGATATACAATAACGATGTGAGTTTTTTTCTTTTTAACTGGAATCAAAACTATTATTCAGTTTTCAACATATTGGTGATAAAACAGTTCATATAGATATTTTGAAATAAAATACTTCCACATCTTAAACATAATATGAATGAGATCCAGCGGTTAAAGAGTCTGAAAATAATAATTCATTGAGATAAAACTGGTGGAGGTGCGATTAGAATTACGTGGTTTTGCTTTGTATATACAGCAGACTTGCGCCACTTAGCTTGAGTTGGACAGCGTATAGCTGGTTTCCTGGTTAAAGAAGTATGGGACCTTATTCAAGAATTAAAAGAAAAAATATATCTGAGCACCAAGACAATACCAACCCACAGAAGGTACTGCCTGATGGTAGCTATCGGGATTAGTTAGATATCTTTTATACTGCTTTTATACCTTTTAGCAAGATATGTACGGCGGGACTTTTGTGAGTTTCCTTTGTTTACTTTACCTTTTAACCTCCACTGTATACGCAGGATGAAATATCAATGAAAAGGCTTCCACGGCAACAGTTCATTAATTATTTACCTCTGGTCACCAAATAGATAATTAATAATTCACAGTAGGCAGATACAGTAAAACCAATATTCTCACATAATGATATGAGGCAAATTCCAGGAAAAGATGTTAAACCTTTAAAATCTTAAAAGTAATTTTGCTAGTAAATTTAGGGCACTAGATCCTGGCCACTCCTATCTTTACCCTAGCAATTTCTATCTTATATACACAGAGATGATTCAAAACTATACCACTCATTTTTTTAATTTCAAATTAATATGTGATAAATATATCAGGTTTGTCTCTTCTTTAACTGCATAACATTCGGTATATATTGATGCTCTTTTAAGATTTAGGGACACTTGTGTATCTTGAAGAAAGGTTCCAATCCTTTTGTTTCCACGTTTCGTTATTTTTCTCCTGTTTGGACTAAAGATGCTAAGTCTCATCTTAAATTGTGTGGCAAAAACCTAAGTGTCATTAAATTCCTTATCACTTATCTTAATATTAATCTCTGGCTCGTCGTTCAATTAGTATGTATTTTGAGTATGTACTTAACGCTAACAGGATTAACTTTTCCTGTATAGCTCAATACTTTTTATTCCAACTTAAACCCAAATATGGAAAGTAAAGTAAGAAAGTACTATTTTGTTACTTATTTACCTGACATCGTTATATATTTAGATGAGATCTACTTTATCTTTTATTCTTTATCTCTGTTTATTTACCTAAAGTGTTTGGTTTCCTTGTTGCAGTCCTTTGGCTTGTACCTTCCTACTTTTCCAACTATGGTTGTAGCTTATAATAATAATAATAATAATAATAATAATAATAATAATAATAATAATAATAATAATAATAATAATAATAATAATAATAGTCAATTTTGCCCAAACGTTATCAAGATATCTCTCTAACACAGGTAAAAGGGTGGTTAACCTATTTGTTGTAGATAATAGAGAAAAATTAGTTGGCGCACCTTATAAGTCTTCAGATAGAAATTGAATTAGGTAAAATATATGGAAGTAAACAAATGAGCAAAAAGGCTCTCTTTTTTTTTTTTTTTTTTTTCTTTTGTCCTGTGATAAATTTATTCCTGCTATATCCGTGTTTGACAATAATTTGAAAAAAGAAAAAGTATGATTTGTGAATATAGGAATTTGAATCAGAATTCTGACTTAATGCAAGGCAAATATATAGTATAAAAGCTATTATGAGTATCAATACACTATGGTCATTCACGTTCTTATCAGAGAGAATATTTTGGTTTGTCCATTTTAACACGTAGTGTAAGGAAATGATTTAAGATGCATCATCAAGAAATTGAAAATAAACTTTATAAAAAACCATCATAGGTACCAGAATAAACCAGCAGTATTATAGGTAACAGGATTGCTAAAGCAACCGCCCCCCCCCCCCCTTTTTTTTTTTTTTTTTTTTTTTTTTGAGATACTTCGACTGGCCGGATAGTACAACATTGGATCCCTTTCTAGTTACGTCTCATTTTTATTTTGCCTGAAAATACACCGAAGAGGCCGGACTATTCTTTACACCTTCTCCTCTTTCCTCAAACATCTGACGCAAGTTAACCGAAGAATTTTTCTTTACTCGTTGGATTAACTACTGTACTGTAATTGCTCAGCCTCAGTAGATACTTTCCACTTGGGATGCGTAGAAGAAACTCTTCAGGTAGAGTAAGCAGGTCTTCTAGGAGAAGAGCACTCCAAAATCAAACCATTGTTCTCTAATCTTAGGTAATAGCCTCTAAAATATGGTCGCTCACTGTTCTGCATTAGAGTTCTCTTGCTTGAGGGTACACAGACACTATTCTATCTGTTTTCTTATTTCCTTTCCTCACGTGACTATTTTCCTTGTTGGAGCCTTTGGGCTTATAGAATCCTGCATTTCCAGATATGGTTGTAGCTTACCTAATAATAATAATAATAATAATAATAATAATAATAATAATAATAATAATAATAATAATAATAACAGCCGCTTTGCCTGCATCAGGATTGTTACTTGCAAAATCACTTTCTATAAACATTACACATAACTTGAATATTTATTATTGGCGCGAGAAACAGTAAATTTTCACCGCATAAAAGTACAATGCACAAGAACATGTTTTACTTCCAGTTATTATCTCTCTCTCTCTCTCCCTCTCTCTCTCTCTCTCTCTCTCTCTCTCTCTCTCTCTCTCTCTCTCTCTCTCTCTCTCTCCTCTCCCTCTCTCTCTCTCTCTCTCTCTCCTCTCTCTCTCTCTCTCTCTCTCTCTCTCTCTCTCTCTCTCTCTCTGGAATGATCATTATGAAATAAAGAAATTTTCATAAATGTTCCTCAACATACTGTAGATTAAATTCAACTATTTCACTGCACACACTGTTAATTTCTAAATGTCTTGGAAGAAAGTCTTTTCGTGAAATATTTACGAAAAAAAACTCCATTATTTTAGTGTCAGACTACTAGCGTGTATAAACGAATAGATGTTTATAACAATGATGATAATAATGCTAAAAAAAAATCCCTTAAAAACATAGACTTAATCTTAAAACTGCACTCCATTGACAAGCCGAGATATCATTAGGCAATTTTATTGGAAGATAAAATGTGATTGCTTTTCCATAAAGTTTAGTGGTTATCTCGTAATGATGAACCTTAAAGAGAAAAATATAACCCTTTGGGTGAGGACAACTACGCATTTCAGGTTACTGCACTTGCTTAACGACTGGATTCACCAACACTTTTCGAGCACTTCTTTTCTGTCCTTAACAATTTCATCTTTCTATTTCAAATTGAGGTGATTAAATCTCTTCGAGTTATCTCATTCAGCATTTTTCTAACGTTTAAAAGATATGCATTTGTTATTTTGTCTATATAAAATATCTCATATAAACCCATCATTTAAACCGATCTTAAACTGAGAAATATTATTGTAAAAAGTGTTAAGTTTGATAAGAAAAAAATGTCAGTTATTATTTCAACTCGGAATGTATATAGATTTTCCATTTGTTAGAGATCAGATATTAGCAATCCGTATTAGTTTCAAAGTTCTTCAAGTTAGGAGATCTCAGAAGATAAAAGAAAATATTTCCTTTCACTCTTTTCTTAATAATGATAAATTTTAAGGCGAACAATTTAAGGTTTAGATATCTCAAGAATATTATGAATATTGATTATATTTCGGTTTCAAAATATTTTCCTGGTAAAATTGGATAGCTTAATTTCATTCATTTTTATCCACATGCAGAAAAACGCTATATTATACCAGGAATAAAATCGTTGTTAATGAGTCTTAAATTATGTAAATTATAGGAATAAAGATAAATGGAACTATGGGATATTTTCCAAGCACATGAAAAGGAATAATCCCTACACCGAAGCATCCTTGAACTGTATTTTTCTAATGTTACAGAAAAGTGACTTTGGTAGTCCATTGGTTGTTACAGGCTACCTGGAGTGAGAAGGCCCATGCCTCCAAGTCAACGGTACAGTGGCAGATATACCATCCGAAAACCCAAAAAGATATTGTTAACATTAATGAAAAAAAGAGAAAATACAAGGAATGTTTTGATAGAAATCATTACTAATAAATTAAAGGCTTTTATATTAGAAAATATTATCTCGGGCACCATTTATGGGTGTGAATCGGTAATCATAGCCTATAAGATAGAGATAAAAGTTAGGGCATAAAGGGTTGAATGTCATCCACTTGACTTTTGTATTGTTTTCAGTCTGTATGAACACAAAATAATTATGAATCTTTAATCATGGATTTTGAAGGTATATTTATTATTGATCGCGGACAAAGATGAAACACAGTAAAGACGAAGAGAGGCAAAAGTAATTAATACTCTTATTGTCAGCTTGTCGGCAACAATTAAACATTTGGCTGACTAGATAATTTAATAAATGTGATTTCATGTAATTGAATACAAGATGATATAAGGAAATCTTCGATCTCTTCCGAGGGATAAGGATCCTGGTATCGAAAATGTTTCTCTTGTAAATTATTAACCTCATTGTTATGAATATACAGTAGAGCAACTGTTTAGAATATCAACAAGCAGCAGCTTTCCAAGGATTCGTGGTATGAATGAACTGTATATCGTTTTGTTTATCTTTTCGTAACTTTATTTTTAATTAAGTACCCAAAGCTTTGTTAACAGGGCAACTGTTTTTTGTCTTAGGCCATCCAATCTCTCGAAGCATATGTGTCGTATACCAGACTTCTATTCCCTCCAAAAGCTTGTTTTGTTTGTGTATTGTGTGCAGGCACCCATATTACACTAAACAAACTTAAAATCTTAGAAGTCTCTTATTTCTATTGTTTTTCCTCGAATAGCTGAGCTTCAAAGGCATCCTGCAAGCGTGGGTATGCACGATCGTTTACAGATCTTCCCTTTTGAAGTCGTTCTTTGTAACCCTGTTGCAGATGCTTCCTCGATTTCAAAAGAATGTGCCCTTGCAACTATTATTACTGATAAAGAAGAATTTGTTTCCTTTGATAAGTCTGCCAGACGCCTTAGGTTAATTCTGATCGCAGTTCCATAATAAAGAAGCATTCATATATTCCTTTTATCATCGCTAATAAAGTCCAAATAGTTCAATTGTTGAAATGCTGTGTAGCTGTCTGGAAATATATAGCTTCCCGTGACCTTCTTTGTCTGGAAAATTTCTTAAGGCTTTTTCGTAACACCAAAAACAAGGTTTTAAATTTCACCAGTAAAATCTACCCTCTTATGGATTTCGCTATCGAATAGGAAAACGGTGATAGCTTGACTTTTCATATGTCTGATAACCAGGCAAGACCAACGCTTCCCTGCTTTTGTTGATCGCAAAGAGATTTATGACCGTGTTGGCTTTATATATTGAGGCTACTTATTTTATGAGTTTTAGATTATGGTATCATTTATTTGCTGTATAGATCCATTTCCATTTTTTTTCTAATTGACCGAATTTTCATGTCTGTTTGCCAAGCTACAACTTATAATCTCTATTCTTATAATAACAAAAGTTTATATTTGTCTTTTTACTTACCTTGCTGATGATATGTTTCGAACTATTTCGTTTATGACCAGTAAATAGTGTTTTTTGTATCAATCCCAAGATTCTTCATAATACAAATGGCTCTATTTTTAAGTTTTAAGACACTAGACCTCTCTTTAATCATTCCCTAAAGGAAATTAATTATAAGCGCACACATACGCACACATGCGCTTTCTCACACACACACACACACACATATGTATATTTATATATATATATATATATATATATATATATATATATATATATATATATATATATATATATATATATATGTGTGTGTGTGTGTGTGTGTGTGTGTGTGTGTGTGCGCGCGCACGTGTGTATAAATTAGTTTTGTGTCTATTTGGGTGTGTGTGAAAGTCTGTGTATAGTTTTCCATATTTTTTTTCTTTATTTAGTGTGGAGGACCTCAAAAGTTGTTATCATCACGGTAGTCGACAAGTTTTAGAGGTTTTTGAAGAAAATTATGTACCGATGGGATTGGTCTTCCGTTGATAATCAACGACTCATGTACCAATCAAGTCAAATATTGCTTAACTTCAGAATAGATTGTTAATCGTCATAACTTGGCTTAAATCTACATATTTCCCTTTTACCTTAAAATAACCGGTTCGCAGCGTCTCCAAGCTATATTCTGGTCAACAAAGGCACGATCTTCCATGGACGGCATGATCAAATATTCACAACAAACACAGGGCAGCATCGAAGATTTTGTTTATTACAGGAGCGTAAAACAGGTCCCTGAGAAGCTCAAAGACAAAGGTTTAATTGCCGACGAGTTAGATGTGAATGTTCGAAATATATTGTCAGGGAATAAATACCGAAGGTGTTGAATCCCTCTCGGTGAAGTTTCAAGCCGTTATCGATTTCCAAGGGTCAGGAAACATTAATTAAAGCAATGCAAGTGTTCGCTGGCATGATCGACTGCCATCACTTTTTCATACACAACCTGGCTAGAATTAGTTCCCCGTATACTAATGCTTAAAAGGAAAGCCCTAAGAAAAAAAAAAAATTGCCGACTGCATGCATTTTTCATCTCCAACGGAACAGAAATACTGCACCTTCAACAGAGAACTAGTGTACTTGCATGGGTCTGAAATGCAGAATGGCACATTCAGCATTTCAGACACATGCTCGAGGGATGGCAATTCGTGGTAAAAACAATCTATCAGTCTCGCACGCCTTCACAAAAAAAAAAATTAAGTTTGCAAGTCAGTGCGCCAACAGCGCTAATTATCGGTGTTCGACAGGTACTCCTGCGCCATCAGGTATCTGAGCAGCTCTTCCAACAATGTCATTTTAGACTTCTGGAAGCGTTATAAACATTGTAGAGGATGTCTGAGGGAAGATCTTCCAGTGATATGAGACATCAATTCCAATGGACGACTAATACCTACAGCACCTCCGAGAGGAACGTCCCACCTTTTCGTGGAGGTATTTGATTTAGTCATAGATGATGGAGAGACACCCATTGCCTGTGAGACGAATAAGGAACGTCCTCATACATATCTTCCATTTGTTTAACCACATTCTTAATTTATCGCACTCTTCAGGCCGGGCAACCACCCACATCCAAACTAAGCAAGTAAGCGATACTTTTTTCCTCTATCTGGACTCTGCATAATGAGGCTCTCATATTGTGGAGAATCGATTTTAATTTCTTATTCGTGTTTATTTTTTGTTTGCCATATCCTTCAGAGAGAGAGAGAGAGAGAGAGAGAGAGAGAGAGAGAGAGAGAGAGAGAGAGAGAGAGAGAGAGAGAGAGAGATGTAGGTAATGTAATGATTATTACATCCCTCCACAGTATAGGAAAAGAAGAATTTCTCCAGGACCGATAGAAGTTCTTGTTTAGCAATTAGTGAAGCGTGATTGTAAGCAACTCTAGAATTCACCTCCAGACCCCCTCCAGGCTGTCATGTCGAGTGCTTCTGGCGATCATTCATCCCATCATCAACCTGTCCGTCTCCCGTGTTCCCGTGCCGATCTAGCACGGATTTTCATCCCCTTTTTACAAGTATAACCTCTCTTACGGCTGCCAACGCAAGAAACCGTGTATCACCTACGTGTGGGACGATCATTACAGACCGACCTGTCAGATTTTTTGTAAACAGTGACGATCTGCAAGATTGCAAGATCCTGTGTAAAGAGATCAGTTAGTAAAAACAAGCATTTCCGTCCAATCCATGACCAGCAAATCCTTTTCCCTTTAAAAGTATGGGTTTCATAGGGTATTAACATTTCAGTGTGTATTTTTGAGTGCGGTTTGAATAAATAATAATTTCAACCTAAGTAATACAAAGACAAAACAAATTTTTATTTCCCTTTTCATTACTTGCGTTGAATTATTATTTATTTAACAAACTAAAATATCCCTTAAATGTTTTTAATCCTATTCAAATTAATGATAAACAATTACTATATAAAATACACGTAATTCTTAAGCAATAGATACGTCACTAATAAGAATATTGGTTTTATAGGACAGTACAGTGTAAAGTAGGTACAAAGATCAAAGTTTATTGCATTATTATATATGACTGAAGATTAGTACAAATCTTTAGAATAACCTGGCTCTTAACCATTAAAGGGGAGCCTTATAGCATGGCTAATGAAACATTCTATCGTTTATATTACACCACCGGAATAAAAAACTAACTTACTGACTGCTTCATCTCTCTGCGTTATCTTGTACCATCGTTAGTTCTATTTTCTTTAATTGTATACATAATTTCTAGAGAGAGAGAGAGAGAGAGAGAGAGAGAGAGAGAGAGAGAGAGAGAGAGAGAGAGAGAGAGAGAGAGGGATTCACAAAAGACATAACAAACAAAAGGATACGCATGAAATGTAATTATTATAATTACCTAAAATTTATGCGGATATAGAACATATTTACGATTATCCAAATTAGAGAGTTAATTAGAGTAGCTTATCAATTTTAATGCGATCATGATTGCTCTATAAAAATGATCGTTATTACAAAGAATGCAAAATTTAACACATTCGAGTCAATTAGATTTTAAGTCTCGCAATACTCACTTGGCGTTAATATTCTTGTAACTCTAAAATGAAATTTAAGAAAAAAGTTTAATGACTACTTTCCCTGTCTATATTTAGCGCATTAAAATATTATCAAAGACCAAATATATATGAATTGATTAAGATCAGTACCAGTTTGGTATCAAATCTGACTTAACACTTATTAGTAATATCTGTTTATGATTCATGATCCAAGATGATGAATTACATCTTCATGCGATTGTACTTTGAGATTTCAATAAAGTATTTTTTATCTCATTAGGATGTGAAAGTCTCGTTTTTAGAATCATTATGATTATCATTAACATCATTATTATCGTTATAATAATAATAATAATAATAATAATAATAATAATAAAAATAATAATAACAAAAATAATAATAATAATAATAATAATAATAATAACGGTGATAATAATAATAATAATAATAATAATAATAATAATAATAATGGTGAGGATAATAATAATAATAATAAACATAACAATAATAATAATAATAATAATAATAATAATAATAATAATATTAAAGTTTAATAGTTATAGTAATAGTTCTAGTTGAATGCTAACAAGCTCTGTGTTATCATTGGCTCAAGTGATGGTAAAATTTCACTAGCACTTGACATTACTGTCCTTATGAGTTAGAGGTGTGAGTTTAGGAGATAGAAAAGGCTACCTGCTGTCATCACCAGTCATCTTCCTTCCGACAGGTTTCCAGTAAATGCAGAGAGGCTTGGATTTTGATCATATACATATATATATATATATATATATATATATATATATATATATATATATATATATATATATATGTATATATATACATATATAAATATATATATATATATATATATATATATATAGGTATAAATATATATATATATATACATATATATATATATATATATATATACATATATATATATATAAAAAAATATATATATATATATACATAAATATATATATAAATATGTGAACAAACATATATATATATATATATATATATATATATATATATATATATATATATATATATATACATATATATATATATGTATATATATATATATATATATATATATATATTCATTTATATAAATATATATATATATGCATGTGTGTGCGTGTGTGTGTATATATATATATACAAATGAATATATATATATATATATATATATATATATATATATATATATATATATATATATAGGTACATATATATATATATATGTGTGTGTGTGTGTGTGTGTGTGGATATATATGTGTGTGTGGATATATATGTGTGTGTTTGGTGTGCATTCGGTCTCTGTAACATTATCAGGGTGAGAAATAACTTTACATTTGCCTTTGCTGCTCACTGACGAGTTTTAAATAAATAAATCCTTACAATGAATTCAGTTTACAGAAAACGGTATGTTTTTATAACAGATAGTTAGCGTTTATCGATAGTTTCGCGAGATTGTTTAAGTACAATTGTAAAAAATCGTTAGGTGAAAAATTTCATATGGGGAAAATCTTGCTGAAAATTCTGTTGATGAAGTCAGTTGGTGGCTACAAGGACTCGCAGGAAATGTTTGCTATTTCCTTCCTCCATAGATAATTCTTGATTCCAAATTCAAGAGACTTATGTAAACATGTTTGCGTCATAATGTTTTTCCCTTCCGATGTCTTTCCTTTGTTTCCTTTAAGAGGGGCGAAAATATGTGTAGAATATTCTCAAATTACTGAAAACTAATTTCTTTTTCTAGACTCGTATAAATTTGGATGGTTGAAATTAAATTTATTATTTTCGAGAAATCCAATGCTTTGATAAGTGCCAGAGATAATAGGATAGGTTGGCTTACTGAACCAGTTTCCTGATTTTTACACAGCTATAACCAATAGGAGCAAGTAATAAAATAAACGAATATGTATAAAAGAATAATTAAATAAACCGAATTATCACTCAATAGATATTGGTAAAAGCAAATAAAGAAAAGTAAATTGATTATGAAAGAAAAAATCTGGTCGCTGCAGTACATCGGGTGTCGCTCAATAAAGTGAAGTGAAATGTATAAATGGAAACAAATGTTGAATTCCTATCTGAACAATATTTCGCGATAAAGCTATTTTCAAAGGGAGCCTTTGCTATTTCCGCAACACTTAGTTTATGCACGGTGTTACAAGACAGAGAGAGAGAGAGAGAGAGAGAGAGAGAGAGAGAGAGAGAGAGAGACTAGTGACCCGTGCTGACAGATGCATCCAATTTCCATGCATTTGAAAGCGATCGTTGAAGTCTCTCCTGAATTTTTGCAAAGTTAAAGAAAACGTGTTGGGATTGTATTGTTTATCAATCTGTAATATAAAGACGACTTTAGAATAAACAAGTTGATTCACTCCTTATGGAATTTTGTATTATCATTGAAGGCTTAACTTTTAAATATTCACAATTTTTAATGTTGTTTTAACGAAAAGAAAGAAACCGATGTTATATATTCTAGCGGGATGATAGTATTAATGATAAGAGGCTATTCAATAGCACTCTTCTAGGCAGTAAAACTAGAGACTCATTATTATTATTATTATTATTATTATTATTATTATTATTATTATTATTATTATTATTATTATTTACCAAGCTACAACCCTAGTTGGAAAAGCAAGATGATATAAGCCCAAGGGCTCCAACAAGGAAAAATAGCCCATTGAGGACAAGAAATAAGGAAATAATTAAATGATGAGAATAAATTAACAATAGATCATTCTAAAAACAGTAACAGCGTCAAAAAAGATATGTCCTATATAAACTATTAACAAAGTCAAAAACAGATATGTCATATATAAACTATAAAAGGACTCATGTCATCCTGGTCAACATAAAAACATTTGCTAGAGGCTTTTAATTAAGCATATGAATTGAATACGTTACTCAAGTGAAGTTCTTTTGGAAAATGGAAGATCTGAAAAAAAAGATCAAATTTTCACATTATTTTATGGCTTTTTTTTTTTTTTTTTTTTTGGCATTTTGCTCAATCTAAATATTATGTAGAAAATTCCCCATAAGAGCAACATATGTGTCCAATATTAGGTCAAATACAATTAGAGAAGCTGTCTCACTATCCTTCCATCCATCATAATTCGCAATATTAGTTTTCCATTAAGTCTCAATTTATTTGTTATCTGACTTATGCTACTAGATCTATTTATTGTGGTATCTCTATTTTATTTTCGTTAGTGTTTTATAATAATTTTTTATGTTTTGCTTTTTTGTCTCAGTGAGTTAATGGTCCTTTTCGCTTAGCTCGTATAAATATTCTAATTTTAGATTACTACTTCTACTGCTACTACTACTACTACTACTACTACTACTACTACTACTACTACTAATAATAATAATAATAATAATAATAATAATAATAATAATAATAATAATAATGATAATAATAATAATAACTTTATTAATTTCGTATCAAACTGGCATAGGGCTCCATCCCTTACCAATTAATTTTTTAAAAATCTGGGCGCTTCAAAAGATGGCTTATGCATTAAATATTTTCTTATTTCCAAAACCCTGAAAGTGTTCTATAAAACAATTTACAACTTGACCTCTATCTAACCTTTTTTCGGAAAATATAGAAAATAACCCTTTGAATAAAAAATAAAGTTAATTTACCAAAATAAAAAAAAAAATTAGTTCGAGCTACCTAGTTATATGAATATAACATTCAGTCCTGCGTGGAGGTCGAACTAATATTACTGATTCAAAATTAAAATATATGTTTTTATGACAGATCAGATACGTGGACCGTCCATTTCATCGACCTAGTATGATAAGGTCAGAAAAATTCAGGAACGAGTTATAATCCTGATAAAAAATTAATTCTTCAAGATATTTCTATTTTTGAACAAATAGGTCATCTAAGTTTTTTTCATCATAGAAATGTAATAAAACTTTCCTTTGGTGTCTAATGCGTTTTTGTCTTTAATTCCACGTTGAAAGTATGTCTCTAATATTTATTGTTTCAACTGAATTGTGGTAATGTAAGGAAGGTAACGAAGTGAATTGTACAATACCAACTCTTGGTTTCTTAAAGATGTTGAAGTGTATAGCAGGTTTAGAACGCTATTATAATAAACAAAAAATAAATCATGATCAGGGTCAGAATTGTCTAACATGTTATTGAAATTATTGAAATTATTATTGAAATTATCATGTTATTAAAATTCTTAGAATTATTACCATTATTAAAATGCGAAGATTTGTCAAAAAAAATGAAAGATAAACAGAAATTAGAAAATGGTATTCATGAAATAGCCTTAATTTCCATTAAGATTTTTATCCATAAATAAGATATAGAGTAACGCAAAGTATAAGGTGATATAACCATCATATTAAACACTTGAGGCGAACTTTAATAGGACAAGACCAGTTGGAGTTTTAAACAAAAACGGCTGTCTAAATAACAGGAATCTCAAGAACACGGAAAAAATAAAGTTGAATGACTATATACGTCTTTCACGTTAATGTATAAAGAGGATAATATTGTGGTAATGATCTTTATGGGGGTTTATAGACGAATCAGAATGTTAGACATGAATATGATAATGGGCGTTGTGTGCTTATTTGGGAAGGGGATTATCTAAAGGGAAAGAGTTTATTGTTAAAGAAGAAGAAGAAGAAGAAGAAGAAGAAGAAGAAGAAGAAGAAGAAGAAGAAGAAGAAAGAAAGAAAGAAAGCCTTAACATGAGTACACGAAGGAGGACATAGGTCACAATTTGAAGATTTTCAAAAGAGGGTTTCAACATAATGAATAGGAAACAACCTTAAGACCCATTAGGAAAGGAGAAAAGTACTGCTCAACGTTTTATATAACTGGTGGGCATAAATGAAAGATACTTAAATTTTTCATGGAGTTTAGAATGTTTTCTATATGGTTTCAGGAAAAGACGAAACTGCACCTAAATTGGTCCATTTATTATCTAGTACCGACAGCTGTTTCGAATTGGTTTAACTTAATTTCCCTTTTTTATTTTTACATTTGTCACTTCTTCTATGCTACAGTGGTTAAACGATGAAATTGCACTTCAATATGAAGGCTATGAAGGTGAAAATTAAAGATACAAATATTTGGAAATTTAGAAATTAATGAACAAATTTTGATGAACAGAAAATTGTTCTTCAGAAATGTTCATAAATTGAGCACTTCTGCATTAATTTCCTTTTAATAGGAAAATTTTTCACAAAGCTTCACAGGATCTCACGGCTGATTCCACCTTGTTTCCGGCCCATTATTGCTTGTCCGATAAAACCTAAACTGTGACATATCCCAGATTCGATTACCTTTAGAGCAGCACTGCTCCTCATCATATGTAATAGTTTTACTGATCCAGCATTCTCACTGTAATGGCATAGCTTCTGTACGCCCATGGAAGCTATACATGCCGTTTTGTTTATTACCTCAATGAAGTTTATGACTACAATGTCAAAGGGGGTTAGATATTGTGTTTACAGAGCTTCCGTGGCTTGTGCAACGCAGTCTTAATTTTGAATAAGGAGAACATAGGAGAACCACAGTTGAGTGATCAAGGAGGTTAAGATTTGGAGTAAGGCTGGGATTGTCTATGAGTGAAGTTTTGATAATATAAAAAAAATGGTTAGAGAGATAAAGGAAAGGAAAGGCAACAGGTAAGGTGTTGCAGTAAGATGATAGCGCGATAGAGTTGCTGACCAGGGTCAGAACGTACATATTACGCTAAAGGAAAATCCAAAAGGGATCGTGATAGGAATTGTTCTAGCGTATGAAGGTGAAAAGGAGGAAGGCAACAATAACTAAAGTGGTATAACGTTACTAATGAAATAATGGGAGGTTCATGCTAGGATTTCAATTAGGAATTAAACCAAGGACCAGTAGCAGAAATGTAGTGTGGCTTAAGATAGGTAACAGCATGAGCGGATAAAGCGTTTCTTATGTGAAAACTATGTGCAAAGTTTGAAAGTAAAAGAAAACTGCTATAACTGGCATGAAGGGACTATTTGAAAGCTTAAGACAGAATTTATATGAGGCAATGTAGAGGTGCTAAGAATTTATGACATACATGATAGGTTGGTAATAGCAATTACGAGCTTTTATGGTTGAATGAAAAGAGAGTTAGAATATGCAGACAAAAAAACGTCTAGTTAGACGTGAGATTAAGTTTCGGGAAATTATGCGGCTGGTCATAATCTTTTTAGATAGAGTGATGTAATAAATCTGAAAAATAATGACGGATGCAGGTGGAGTTGTAAGAGAAGAAAATGATTTGTGAAAGGTGTGTTGCTCAGATGAAACTGCGTATTTAGAAAAGTGAAGAGAACATGCAAAATCGGCTAAGAGAGTTCGAAAGTGTCTGCAAGAAGAGAAAGCAGAAACTGAATGTGGGTAGAAATAGGACAATGAGAGTAAGTAGGAGTGAAGAAAATTGAATAATGAAAATTATTATAGATGATGGAAGATAAAAATAGTTGAAGGCTAGAGGGGAAAGATGCATCACACAATAGAAGTAGGATGAGTAGCAGGATTTGCGCAAAATATCAGTAGAAACAGTGCGTGGAATCCAAAAGAGGACTGTATGAATGGATTGTTGAGCCAACTCTCCTTTATGGAATCTAGAGCGTGAATGTTAAGAATGAGCAAGTAAAAAAAATGGTTGAACCTTTTGATATGAAGTCTTTGTCCCAACAGGGCGAAGAGAGTGTGGATCCACAGGTGAATGGATGGGTTGAAGTATTCTGAGTAGTCCAATCACGTAGACAGAACGAACTTTTTGAAAAAAAGTATGTTGATATAGTATGTAGGAAAAGAAGTAAAATTCTTGCATTTTGAACATGAGAAGGTGCACTTTCCAACAATGTAATCTCAAAATGTGTCTAATATCGATCCAAAAAACTATTTCAAGTATAACGAAGCCTTTTCCCATTAAACAGTAACCGAGGATAGAAGTTCATGACAAACATTCTTTCTGAAATAGAAAAAAAAAATCTTCCTTTGAAAATATCTCGTTTCTGGAAAAAATGTTTTAATTAGGGTGTTTTTGTTTCTTCCTGATTGAGTCAGTTTTAATTTTGTCTCTTCATATTACCCAAATTTCTCTCGACAAAATTAGAAATATGAAATCATGACAGCAAATGAAATTGCAGAAGGGATTTTTGGATTTCAGTCATTATGAGATATTTTTTTTAAAAGTTGCTAAATCTTCATTTAGCAGTTTCTTCTTCTTCTTCTTCTTCTTCTTCGTCTTCTTCTTCTTCTTCTTTCCACACAAATCAAACCTAGAAGTTACTTTTCCTTTTTATCCTCCATTATTTTATCACGTTAAATTTGATTCATAGAGGCATTGCAGGGATTCATGAAGAAAATTCATTTGATATAATTAGTTTGCGAAAAGTTAATTTGATATAACCATACAAACATAAATAATTGAAAAAACCTGCAAACACTTTATAACTATATATATATATATATATATATATATATATATATATATATATATATATATATATATATATATATACATATATATATATATATATATGTGTGTGTGTGTGTGTGTGTGTGTGTGTGTGTGTGTTTGCGTGTGTTGTACCAGTCTCATATTTTCGATGTTATTATTCATACTCATCAAATTATGGTTACGATTAGTATGTAAAGGAAACTACTTATTGGACTGAAAAAAACCCTGAACTACAACCCATTTGAAATACTCCACAAAATATCGGTTTCTAACATTTTCTGTTAGGAGAAACAACACTATATGTTTATAAGGGATATTGTGCCGAATCCATTCCTATGAGATTCTTCAAACCATTCAGTGGTAAGAATGATAACTTGATTTCAATTGTACTTTATTATCGACCTTTTATGCTCTTATTTGATACAGACATTACGTAGTTCAACTTTACATCATATATCTGTTATAGAAGGGGATTTCTTATGTAATATTTAATGTCAACGTTCATGAGACTCTTGATAAGATTTGATAGTAAGATTGGTAAAATGGAAGTTAATAACTTGTTGAGAAGATAACGAACGAATTATTTACAACGTGCCTCGAGGATTGAAGTATATTATCCTCTAATATCATATAGTTTCACCTTTCCTCCTTTATTATACAGAGATCTAATTTCTAATAATTCTATGCTTTAGACAAAATGCTAAAGAATAAAAATGTAGCTAACTATCATAATTTCTGATATTGAGAAGACAAAAATACCAAAGTGATTACTTATGAACTATTTTAGAAATATCTTGGGGATATAATTCTCACTTTCTAAATACTTATCTACCTAGTTTCATAAAAGAAATGGCTAAACATAATATTTTTACTTTAATTCCCCCCAACACCTTAAAGATAGAATAAATACGAAAATAATGGTGGAATTATCACCAAAATTATCGCTTCCTCACACCAAGCTTCATGAAATCATAAGGAAAATTGCTGACCTTGAGATTGACCTATTACCTTGGAGTAGATGCCCAAAACTTTTCCCTTTTTTTTTAGTGGTTGCAGTAATTGCCAACCTCATACGTTATTACTTATAAAGGTTTATCAGGGATTCCATAATGATGAAATGTCTTCACTGAGGAAACGCTTCATTTGTGATGGTTAACTTTCTGATGATGAGACTCGAGACGTTAAAGTCTGTACCGTACGTGTTTCACACACACTCGTACACAGTAACGGTATTTTTTTCTATTTTGTTTATCTCGCTTCCCCTCCCCCTCACTGACAATAAAACTTATTTTAGCTTGCCTTTACATGCATAAGTCTGTTTGAATTTTTGTTGACAATCTTGATCGGAATCTCTTCTATATAAACTCCTTCTCTGTTAAGATAGAGTCAGTTGCATTTACCTCGCCTCGCATCTATAACCTGACGGTCCACTTGCACAAGGGAAAAGTGTAAATACACTGATAGATTGTAGCATGAAATGGATAGATACAAGACATTCTTTTTAGAGAGGCTGAAATATGTGAAACTGCATGAAGAATGTCGGAACGTGTAAATGGAAGAAAGGAATACTTAAACTTTTCAGAAAAGACAGAAAACATCTCAAATACCTACGTCTCTGAAAAGTGTAGAGTCAGATTTTGATGTTCATGCTTGTCGTCTTTTATGGAAAAGGAGCTTCGTGTAAGTTTAAAATAGACAAAGAAAAACCAGCCAAGTAATTGGGAATTATGCATTGTATAGACTCTTCATGTTAAGATACTATTTTGAAAGAGAGTGCAATGAGAAAGGGAATAAAGGGGTTCTACTAGAATTGGCTACAGTGTCTGATATAATTTTCTTCCGCAGGCACGTTGCTTAACTTGTTTACATATTAACTAAGTATTTTGGCTAATTCTTTGCACAATCTCGTCTTTCTGCACAGTGGGACAAAGCAGAATATACTCACAAATGCAATGTAGTTGATTTAGTTGCTGCAAGGCACAATACAATTCAGGTGACATGAAAAAAAATTGTACTAGTACATCTTCTGCATGAAACATTGTTTTACCAAAAGTTGTAGTATTAGGAGGAATGTCACATGATTTTAACTATCTGAAGAAAAATAGAAAGCCATTTCATTTTGCTTTGAGATATTTTAGTGATATGAAGGTGAGCTAACAACTGATAAAACAATAAAATTTGAATTGACAGAAAGATATGAACATAATATTGCTGTTTCTGTGAAGAAACAACATAAAATCTGTGGTGTGGTTCCGTGGAAAAATTAAAACTACTGAAGTCATGGTGAGCAGCTTTGGATTGCAAATACAGCTGTTAAAGTAAGTTTCAAGATACAAGGTTACAGTGAGTTTGTAACTGATCAGTATCCCCCACCAGAAAATTTCTGACTTGGATTCACTTATTCCAGATACCCTCAACTGCCTTGTTAAAAATATCATCTCTCCAAACAAGACAGGCAATAAAAGAAAATAAAATAAGAGTTGTACCGCCTTTTCTTTTCTATTCTAACATCAGGTAAACCAAGTTCCTTCATATCCTCTCTACAATTAGGCCGTGGAGTTTAGATCAGTCCAAAGTATGGTTCCAAGCATTTATTGAATGTGCTCTCTACCATGGGATTATGAGCTTCCTATGTTGTGGCAGCACTCTTTCAAATATAATTTTTGCAACATCTAGCCATGGAAACAGTTGATGGAGCCTACGTTTCTTTAAAGTAGATTTCATCAGAATCTGATATATTACATCCAAAATCAGACTAAGTAAAACAAAAACAGATATTTTGGAGAAATTATTCAACTCCGATATTCGAAAAAATTCAAAATGTTCCGTTAAGGGATATGAAAATTTTAAGCCCAAAATTTAAATGGAACAATACCTTTGTTTCATGGTGCCGAATTATGAATTGTAGAGACCTCTGACAATAACAGTTTAAAATAGAATAAAGTTAATGATAATGATAATGATAATAATAATAATGATAAAAAAATAGAAATAATAATAATAATAATAATAATAATAATAATAATAATAATAATATGAAGAAGAAGAAGTACAACAACAGCAACAACAACAACAACAACACCAAAGACTGATTTACAATTAAGAAGTAATAAGTAACTTTTATTAACTCATGTCTAATAACAAGAACCTGACTGAAGCTTTACTGTGAGGTCAACATTCGTGCATACATTTTATACTGGAAATCTATCCAGGGAGGTGTTTGTAAAAGTTCAACCAATGTTCAGACTGCAGCTTCCCAACTATGCTCCACAAACTATTTCCTAAAATACTTCCCACCTTCCAGAACTCCTTCCATAAGGAAATTTCTTCTCAACTTTCAAATTTCTGCAAAAGTAAAAATTACGTCAGCGCAGGGAAAATTCCTGTTCTTTTACTAATTGACATAGATTTGTCACTTTCAAAGGTTTGGAATCGAATCTTCTTGGATGAGAAAATTTAGATGACAAAAATGGATAAGATTATATAAATGAAATACTCAGCTTATAAGATATTGTGGTTTTCATAAATCATCTTGTATTTTATTTTCGATTTGGTTTATTCTAATATCTTGGGAAAATGGGCTCTGAACTGACAGGTATCTACTACAACAACAATAACAGCTTTTAATGCGAAAAGGTTCCGACGATTATTATCACTGTCTATGGTTCAATGTGATGAGATTGCAGGGTTAATTCATATCTTCATCTATTTTCATTCTGTAATAAGCTTCAGATATCATTCGTTTAAATTTTACAATTACCTTCGAAAAATGCAAATTGACTGAAGCTTTTAAGTGATATCAACTTTTGTGTACATATTTCATGTGAAAATATATCTAAGGAGGTGTTGGAAAGAGGTCAAATAATGTGCAGATCGTAAATCTCCGATCGTTTCTTCCAAAACTATTTCCCAAGATGCGTTATCTTCCACCACGTTACAAAAATGGACAGGAAATTTCATCTAGTAAAAAATTTCGAAAAACCAGATTTTCTTCATTGCAAACCTACGAGGAAGTGGCAATTCTTGTTCTCATACAATAAAAAATCGTCCCCTCAAAGCGCTGGAATCAAAGTTTCCTGGACGGGGAGATGTAGAAGAGGACAAAAAGGAAGAATTTGGTAAAGGCAGACCAAATTCTTAAGATATTGGGGTTTTCTCAGCCATCTTTTGTTTCATATTACGATTTTTTCCATTATAATATCGTGGGAAAAAATGTCATAAACTGAGGGTTGCATTTGGAACAGGACTAAGAGCTTTTAATGGTTGAAAATTCCAACAAGTATCATCACTTAAACCCTGGGTAATTCCGATGGAATTTACGGGATTGATTCATATCTTCTATTTTCGTGTATATACTGTCACAATTATGTTTTAAATTTATATTTTAATACTTCTTTATCTACCGCATAAAGTTAACTTCGTCTTTTATCTGAGCTGGGGGGTAGGGGTGGGAGGGGGGAGGGCGTGTATTTCAACCTTTTCGTCCTTGTCTTTGAGTGACTTCTATATGACTTCGCTTCTCGTTTGTATATGAAAATTGTGAACAAAATAATAACAACTCGAAGAAATAACAACTGTTTGATCTTTTGTAGGTTTGCAAGGAAACACCAATAAGATAGGTTTCTCCAGTAAGAGGTTACTGTACAACTGACGGCAAGACAGAAAATAACAATATTAGTTACTAACAGTTAGGAGAAATTCATTTACAAAGAATTTTTGCATGTTTATTTACATATGAAGCCATTTGCCATTGCAATACAGTTTCCTAAGGACATAGTACATAACAAGTAAACACGCAAGAAATACGGACATTTGGAAGTATGTTACACAGCAACCATAATAGAAAAGGCAACCATTGCGACTGAATAAAGGAGCCTTCCATATATTTTTGAAGACCATTCGATCAATCATAATTGGTTAGTAATAGATACATGCGTTAAACATTTATGTATGTATGTATGTATGTATGTATGTATGTATGTATGTCTATTAATTGACATCGCGAAAACTACAAGCAGTGGTCAGAAAAAAGGTATGCACAAAAAATAAACATTTTACCGTCACATTATGGTCCATCCAAAAAGAACATCAATTTCAGTCCTCGTGAGTATAGGATTCCAAACTTATGATCTCCCGGGAGAATTCTCGGAAAAAATCTTCTCAATAAGAACTTATTGCGAAGTTGTAATGGAATGATTCGCTTTTCATCTTCTCTTAAATCTTTTTCAGGAGTTTTTGCTTGACTTCGAAGTTCTATGTATCGTCACATAGAGGGCGAGTTGGGATAGAGAAAATTTTAGGATAGTTTTCCCATGTGGATTTATGAGGAGATTAAGCTCCTTTCCCAATTTATTTCTTTACAATTACATTTGGAATGTCTAGGTATCAAGCTGGTGTAGCTAGGAAAAAAGTATTTTCTATTCGAGTTTATTTTCATATATGTTTGTAGAATATCATAGAACTGAAGAAACATGTTTGACAGTAATTGTGTAAGCTAATAGTTCATGCAATTAAAACCTAGTTTTTATTATAGGCTGTTGTGAATAGGTTTTACTCATATGTTCAAGTTTACATATCATAATCATACAAATTTCCCTTGAAAACGAAGAAAAAGGGAAAATTGTACTGTTTTTCGTCAAAATATCTTATAATGTCAAAGCCTAATTAATAAAGCCTTCCCTTTCAACTTCCGATGAACAGTATGGTCTTGATGTGAAAATACAGCCGCATATGTAAGAAAGCAACAATTAACATATTTCAATTGGAAAGAGAGAAATAGACAAAGAAAAGAGTTTTCTTGCAGACCAAATATCAGCACCTCCAATGTATGGGTTTCACGTTTATAATAAATGACCTATTAATCCCTTCACAGATTTTTTTTTCTTTCTATTTAATAATCATACCTTGCTTTGACCTTTGCCTTTGTGTCATTGGGTACTAAAATTGTCTTACCTTAAATAAATCAGCTATCATAAACTTTTTCTCACTATGCCTACATTCACAAGAAATCCAGCTTATGTACTTTTGATATTAAGAATTTAAGCATTATTCTGTATAAGGTAATGTCAACTTAGGAAATTGCCATACCATAACATATCGTATATCTAAATGTATTGAGGAGGGCCATGATATCAAATTCATTGCAGTGTTTATTCTTCTTATTTTCAATATAATGTCGGTTTGATATACATGTCTATAAAATTTACTAAACAACAGATCTTTATTCATTAACAACTGTAATAGAATAAACAAAACGTATATAAACTTCGTAAAACTCATATTCGATTTCTGATTATCCATCTTCTAATTATGGAATTAAGTATTTTCTTTCTCTATCTATAATATTTGAAAACTCTCACTAATCAAATTTCAGTTGATTCCAGTAGCATTTATCTTTCAAAAAAAGCTGTATTCATCTACCATTCAACTTTAATGTTTTACATTCACTTTGACTTAGAATAGTACAAACTTATATTCTCCCGCTAAAAGCGATGATATCACCCCATTAAAGTGTCCTCTTTCTTGAGACCCTTATGAAGATTATTAATATGTTTGTTTTTTACTCAAGGATCATTTAAGTATCATCTTGCTAGGACTTAATTTGTTACTTTTACATTACAACTGATTGTTTGTATTTGTTTCTTCTTCTGGCTTTTCAAACGTCCATTGCCTTTTTTCCCGAACTCTTAAAGGATATCTTTTTTCCTATATGACATCTGATTTTTACCTTATTCTCTGTATCTTAAAACAATGTATGAGCTAATTTGCGTGTTTCTAAAACTGAAATATTAGTAGCAGTAATAAAGATATGATTCTTTATAGAATAATTTTTTATGTCATAGGATGCAACTTTCTTCTTGGACGAGATGGACTGCTTGAACGTAGGGGCATCAAGTTGTTTGAACTTTTTAAGCAATCGATCTCTGTCCAGTAATGCTTTTCGTGTGAGAGCGAAACCGTTTTGCAGAACTAAAGTAAATTGAATGTACCAGTCGTATTTAATTGACAAAATGTTAATTTCTGAATTCATTAATACCTCTCAATCCTGTTATACTGACAGTTTTATGATAGTATTGCTTATAAACATGGTTTGTAAGCGTTCGTCTATGAGCAATAATAATAATAATACAGTAGTAATAATAATAATAATAATAATAATAATAATAATAATAATAATAATAATAATAATAATGACGATGATGATAATGATCATGATGATGAAAATGAGGAGTATAAGGAGGAGGTAAAGGAATAATCAGCATATATGACCAACACCGAAAGCAGAGTGCGGCGACAGCACATGAAAACCAGTAGCAATGAATGACTAAAGAGTGAATAGAAAGAAAGTTTGATAAATGAGGATAAAGACCCTGAATTATATAAAGATACCGTGGAAGTGAGCGACTGGAAACAACAGTTGAAGGGAGGAAAGTGATTGGTCTTAAGAAAACTGGAAACAACGCTGAATCCCACAATATAAATCACCAGTCTAGATCGATACTGACAGACAAAATGATAATAAAAATATTATCATTATTGTAGTCATTGTTATTTTACCTTTTAGCCCCCTTCGTAAATCATTCGAAACCTTTCACTTGTGGCATCGAATACGTTTGCACGTCAGAAACAAAAATTCTTATTCAATTCTGATTTATAAAAGACCACATATGAACACTGCACCATTGTTTGCAGAGGCACAAAGATCTTCCGAGAAGTAAATCTCAATTGCAATGAAAATAAAAGTACAGTTGCAATGAATTGCATCATATGGTGGACGAAGGAGGGGAGAATGTTTTGTGAGTTTGTGTGCGTGAACAAGGCTCTGTACACAGCAAAATGGCTTCCTAACAAAGCTATCAAAGAGCCCGGCTGAGTCCTTTGGCCCTTGGTAAAAGACGGGTTTGGGGAACAATGCTTCATTGGAATATTCTCTCCCCTCCGTGACCCTAATTCAGTTCTTTTCGTTGTTCTCTTGTTATAATTTGTTTCACGCAAGCACAAACATTCCGACCTTCGCACTGAACTCACGCCATTTCCAAGAAATGAATTGATTAATAGCCTCTTTTGCGACCTTTTCCAAAAAAAAAAAAAAAAAAAAGATATTTCATGAACCTTAATACCATAATTAATCCAATATAGTAGCAATGATAGATATATGAATAATCTTTAGTTAAGAGTATTAACTAAAGTCTAATAATATCCTCACTTAACAACACTTGCCCACAGAGGAAAAGCGCATTAAATAACTTTAATTATCTCCATAATGGTATTTGATGATCAAATTAATTATGGGATTATTCCCGTTATTGCTGACAAAAGGAGCGCAGTTGTTAAAAGACAAGCTAATACTGAATTGAAATAAAGATAAACATCTCATTAATGAAAATTACCATAGCATAATTCATTCAAGGAATTATTAGGGTACATCCTTTGGAGAGACTATAAATATTGAAGACTAAAAGGCCAAATAAAAATAAAAATGAATAAGAAAGCAAAGCATTTAAACCTTTCTAACCTGTATCATGACTAGATTTTAAGTCCTTAATTTCAATCTTTTCTGTGATAATCATTTCTACGATTAATTAATCATGATCTTACACGAGGCAGTTTTTCGCACATTCTTCTTATTATAGTTATTTAAACATTACATGAAACGAAAACCCTTGCTAAAGAAAACTTTGCTAATTACCTTTGTCACTTCAATTTCGACTTTACATTGGTTCAAAACTTTGCTTGACTTGAAATTCTTATCAGAAAATTATTATCCCCTTGTGTATTTGATCGTGAGGCAAAGAAAATTTAATATTAAGAAGCAATTGAAGCTTATCTGAATAAGTGAAAATAACAATTGTTGTGAATATGATTATATATGTATATAAAAGTTACATATATGCGTATATATATATATATATATATATATATATATATATATATATATATATATATATATATATATATATATATATATATATATGTTTATATATATTTTTGGGCTCAGGCCATGTCGTCCTGATGGCAGTTCCTAAAAGGGTAGCTTCCTAGGGTATATTTGACTACAGTGATAATCCCAGAGAATTTTACCTTAAGGTATCCAGAATTCTAACTCCTGGAGCGAATATCCCTAAATAATCTCACAGGGATATCGCATAATATCAGAAGACGTATTCTTGACAAGTGACATAGCTATCTTCACCCCGAACAGTATTAACGCTTCGAGGGGGAACAGTGACAAGAATCGGAAACGAGAATGAAAAGAGAGCCGCTCATAAGGCATCTCTCCTATTCCGTTTTCAGTGTGTATCTGATGAAGGCGGTAGCGCCCTCTTTATTCCTTTTCTTGTAGCTCTACTACTCGGTGTTTCCCCTTGTGTTCTCTCGATATTTTGGATTTTATTCAACATTTTGATGACTTCTCCGGCTTCTTTTGCCTCTGGAAAGTCGAGTATTATCTTTACTATGTATAAATGTAAACAAGAGCTGTTGCCTACCGGAGGCATCCTGGATGCTGTCGCTCGCTTTTTATGGGTCATTTAGTTAGCTAGAGCGACGTTCCCGGTTTGTTTTGCTTTAATAATCTAGCTATTTAGCTCCTCTAGGAATGCTTATATTATACCGTCAGTTTTTAGTTCGGTGATTTCGCAAGGGTCGAGGTACCGATCTTGCCCTTCGCGAGGATTAGTAGCCTAGTCGTCTGGCCCTAGTACTTTCATGCATGATATAAGTTTTTCCGAGTGTTATATTATTGAAACTATAGGCAAATATCTTATACATGTAAGATATTGTTGAATGTTTTTTCCAAGATTGTATACGAGAGAGTTTCGGTGAATTAGGTAATCGATTCTAACCTTACCTAGTCTAGTATTCTAGGAACAGTAGTATACTTTCGCACATCCCCGATTGTTCTTTTCTCCTCCGGAGGCTAAGTTCAATCCCTCTCTCCCTCTGAAAGCCTTTGGCTTAATCCTAGTGGTTTTATCTGTATGATAATTCAGGTATAACTATTCTAGGATATGTCTGTCCTGTCCTGATAACCAGAGTTTCTAGTCTGTGGTCTGCTTCTTCCTAGCATAGAGAATGAGTCTCCTTTGCTAGGTTAGGGGCGGACACAGGAAGCTTTGCTTCCCTAGTCCATGTCGGAAGGATTCTGTAAGAGATGATTCCTTCCTCTAGTGGCCTAGCAGACTGTCCTGTGTTGTTTTTCTCGGGCTGGAGAATGAGTTTTCTCTGCTACCCGGCGAAATAACTTCACCTAACTTTGTTCTGGTTGGGAGGAGGATAGCAAGTATTGCCAGTCTTCCTCCCTAATAGACAACTCTTGGTTAGGATGAGCTTCCCTAACTGCTGAGTGTGTCTCTTGCTAGAACGAAGTCTATAGGACCTTTATCCCTTCCCCAACTCTCTTTCTTTTATTTTCTTTTGGCCGCAGTCCTACTTCCGTACCTAGTATAGGTTAGGATGGAGGACCGGCTCAGCTCTCTGCCGGCTAGCATTACGTGTCGGCCGGTAGAGACCCTTTGTTCTTTGCAGAGTGAACCCCAGACCTCCCTTGGTCTCCCTTCCATGTCTGCCGGTAGAGCCCGGCAGGCTATGGATTCTTTGGGAGCCTGAATGCTACATTCTCCCCTTCCATAAGTTCACTCTTTCTGGATGGAAGGTCGTATGGCAATGCCGCCTTATAACCTTACATCCATACTGTTTCTCTGACTATTGTGTGGTACCCCTAACCCGGCTGCCGGCTTAACAGCCGACAGCCGGCCAGGTGGAGGTTCTCTGGTTCTTGGCTACTGCCGGCGAGCATGGGTATTATCACCTTTGCCTGCCGGCTGTGAGAAACACAGCCCGAATCTGCTGGCCACTACGATTAGCGGCCGGCAGCCGGGTATTAGTGTTTTCAGCTGTCGGCCGGCAATGATTGCCGGCCGGCACACAGTCGCGAATCAGTGGGCTGCCGCCTATTACTTAAAGATAGTATATCTTTGAACTATACAGGGGTAGATGCCAGCCAGCGCCGGCACGTACCGGCGCATGCTGGCTGGCACAACAGCATGCGATGTACAGTAGTTGCTATATTTGTAGTGTAGTACATACTGCATTAGTAAAACTACAGTACAGAGTTTGTGATAACACTAAAGTTCTTCAACATACATAATGTTATCTTTTACAACCATTTGCTGAGACCGTACAATATATAGAAAGTAAATTCTTTCTGTATTCTTTCTTTCCCGTATATTAAAACTTTATCTCAAAGTGTGAACTACACCTTAAATTTCCGTTTAGGAAATTACATAAGGTATTCTAGAATAGAATTAACCTTAGTTTTCATATCATGGGAGGTTTCAGCAATTGACTGGACAGGAAATAAAAGTATGTGTCTTTCCTTCTTTCTTTTATAGCTTTTCTATATAAGCTAAATGTTTCAACAAAGTGAAAACCTTCAGTTGATACTCATGGATTTTTCTTCTCTTTACAGGAGGACCATCCGAAGTGCGGGAGTATGTTCTGTAATGTCCGCAGTAAGAATTTCTGTGGACATCAACTTTGCAGGAGGCATGCAGCATGCGCAACCTCCAGAGGTGATCTCCGCCATTGGGACCCTCAGGTTTGTACAGTATGTTCTAACCTGATTACAGAGGCTTTTGACAATCCTAAGTCGACGGAGTCAAGGGATGCTGCCTGGGAAAAGTTACGAACCTGGGTGAGGGGTTTTCAGAAAAACACCTCAGGCCCCTACCTTCCAAATGAGAAGATGAGGGCATACCTTTTCTCTAAAGCATCAGCTGATGCAGTCATTCCTCAGCCTTAGGTGGAGATACCAACTGTCCAGAATCCGGTAGATTCTGAAGTCTCGGCCGCCCTTCAAGACATCCAATTGGACGATAGGATGTCGGAGGTGTCGGATTCTACTGAGAAGGACCTTCTAGGAGAAGGTCAGGAGGAGGAGCTGTCTCAGGCACCTCAAATAGAAGAAGAAGAAATCAACGAGGTGTCTGTTACATCGGTTCCGGACCCAGAACCTGTTCCCTCTACATCGTCTGCTATCCCAGATGAACTGGGAAGGACTCTTTCTTCTATTGTTGAGATGATCCAAAAAATTCAAAGAAAGAATGATGAAAAGGAAGCTGCTATGAAACTGGAGATACGTAGACTTGCAGCATCACGTGGGCCCCTGAAGCGACTCAACGTGAAGGATCTTCCTTTGTGTTCGGACACCAATACTTGGAGGTATGCCGAACACATGCCAATGACAACTGGGAAGATCGTGATATCAGAAAAGTTGGGAGCAATTCCCCTGGAAAACGTGGAATTTTGGCCAAACAAAGATTCTTATCCGGACTGCTATGTCCGTCTTAGGAAGGAGCCAGCCTCAAAGGAGGAGACGGAGCCGAAGGAGGTCATAGTTCTTGACCATAGTAAAGCACAGGCGTTACTAGCGGGCTCCATGAAAGAGAGGGGCTTCACAAACTCAAAGGTGCCAGCCTTGAGTAAGAAACTTCCCTCCTTTGTGGCCTTTCCAACCAGAGCCTTTCCCTTCATGGAAAAGGGATATAAGGCAGCCTTAAAGGCGGTGGAGGCAGGGAAACCATGCCCCTCCTTGGAGGAGTGCGAGCCGTTATCTCTGACCTTGCCCTTGGACCAAGAAGACTGAAAGGACATTCACCTTACCTTCTCAGTCGGGAAGCTGGAAGCTGATATTGCTGAACGTCAGTTTGGTGAGGAACTTCCAAAACTGTCGAACGTTCTCTTGCGCAGAGAGCAGGAGAAGAAGGAAAGACTTGCGTCATCGATGTCGTTGGAAACGACATTAGAAACGATAGCAAATGACGCCAAGAACCAGGACATGTTCATGGTAGTGGGCAAAACCCATCTGGCTACAGTTACAAAGGATCTCTATTGCTTTATTAAAGCTAGGAGAACCTGTAGAGAGTTCGTGTTCGCCTCGGCTGCGGTAAGGCACGAACCGAGGAGACTGATATCCTCTCATATCTGGGGTAAAGACCTCATTCCCAATGAAGTGGTTAAAGGGGTAGTAGACAAGGCCGCCACAGAGAATAGGAACCTTCTCAAAAAGTGGGGCTTAAATTTTAAGAGAAAATCTTCTCCAGATGAGGGTCCTCAACCCAAGAAGAAGACAAAAAGGCCTAGGCCATCCTCTCGGCCAGCTAAACCCTACTGACAGCAACAACAACTTCCTGTGACCACGGTGCCTCAGATAGTGGCACAACCTCCAACCACGTACCAGCTGGTACCTCAACAAGTGGCGACACAGTCGCCAGTTTTTAACCCAGCCTTCGAAAGGCAGACTTCTTCCTTTCGTGCGAAAGCTAGAGGAACAGCCAGAGGTTCTTCTAGACGCCCTTCAAGAGGAAGGGGATCCAGGGGAGGGCGCGGTCAAGGAGGCAAGGCCTTAGGTCCACAACAGTAGAAGTGAGATACTTCCAGTAGGAGGGAGACTAGAGCTATTTAGGGATCGCTGGACCTTCGATCCCTTGGCCCACAGCTTAATAAAGAATGGACTAGGTGGGAGCTGGAGCAGTCCTCCACCTCAATTTCCTCAATTCTTCCTACACTCAACTTCTGGAAAAATATGTCCGAGAGCTCTTAGACAAAAGGATAAGGCCATCAAATTCCAAGGAAGGCTGTTTTGTGTTCCACTCAACAAGTTCATAGTGAACTACAAGTCCAGAATGCTCACACTTCAACACATAAGGACCCTACTGTCCAAAAGGGCATATGCTGTTTCTATAGACTTGTCTGACGCTTAGTGGCACGTTTCAATTAGTCGTCACCTCTCCTCCTACCTAGGCTTCAAGTTACATAGAAAATTTTACGCCTTCAGAGCCATGCCTTTCGGGCTAAACATAGCCCCAAGGATTTTCACAAAGCTCGCGAACGCAGCCGTCCATCAATTACGCCTAAAGGGGGTCCAAGTAGTAGCCTACTTGGACGACTGGCTGGTTTGGGCAGCATCCAGGACAGAATGCATGCAAGCTTCTAAAATAGTGATCCAGTTCCTGGAACATCTGGGATTCAAGATCAACATCAAAAAGTCTCGACCTTCTCCAGCTCAAAAATTTCAGTGGTTGGGAATCCACTGGAATTTGGAGTCACATCGATTTTCCATTCCTGGGAAGAAGAGGAAAGAAATAGCAGGATCTGTCAAGAGACTATTGAAATCCAAACGGATATCAAGATGCGAACAGGAGAGAGTGCTGGGCTCTCTACAGTTTGCTTCGATAACAGACCCAGTGCTAAGAGCACAGCTAAAGGATGCAACAGGAGTCTGGAGAAAATACGCATCAAATGCGTGAAGAGATCTAATAAGACCTCTACCGACTCGACTGCGAACGCTTCTTAAGCCGTGGTCCAATGCCAAGCAGTTGAAGAGATCAATACTTCTTCAACCTCCTCCCCTGTCAGTAACTATCCACACAGACGCCTCAAAGGAAAGCTGGGGGAGGTCACTCTCATCAGAAGAGAGACCAAGGAGCTTGGTCCAATCTTTTCAAGTCTTCTCACATCAACTTTCTAGAAGCCATGACAGTTCTTCTGACACTAAAGAAAGTATCTCCTCACCACTTGACCCACATAAGACTGGTTCTAGACAGCGAGGTGGTAGTGAGATGCCTGAATCGACAAGGGTCGTGGTCACCTCAAATCAACCAAGTGATGTTGGTCATATTCCGTTTGGCGGAATGGAATAAATGGCACCTGTCAGCGGTTCACATTCAAGGGTTCCGCAATGTGACAGCGGACGCTCTATCCAGGTTTACGCCTATAGAGTCAGAATGGTCCCTTGACGCAGGATCGTTCTCCTTCATCTCGAGCCAAGTCCCGGAGCTGCAGATAGACCTCTTTGCGACGATAGACAACAAGAAAATAGATTGTTACGTGTCCCCATAGAGGATCTGCTAGCGGAGGCAGTGGACGCTATGTCCCTACACTGGAACAGATGGTCCAATATTTTTCTGTTCCTCCGCACAACCTCCTTTTGAAGGTTCTCGATAAGCTGAGATCCTTCAAAGGGAAGGCAGCAGTAGTGGCCCACAAGTGGCCAAATAGCGTGTGGTTCCCTCTGGCATTGGAACTACGACTAAAATTCGTACCGCTACCGGATCCATCCCTGTCTCAGCGAGTACAGAAGTCGACTGTCTTCGCCCCATCACAGAAAACACGGAACCTACATCTCATGATTTTTTCTTCTTAGCGATGAGAAAAAGATTCGGTGTTAAAAAGTCAGTTTAGACTTTTTGGGGAAACCATAAGACCTTATGAGGCTTCAGGGAAGATATAGCTATCCCTTGTCAAGGTGAAGAAACCAAAAGAAATCCCGACAGATTCCTATTTATCATTCTTCATTCACCTTCATGAGCAAGGTTTAGCAGTCAACACAATTCTATTGTTCAAGCCTGCCTTGACAAGTCAGATATCATATGCCTTACAGGTCGACCTTTCTAACGACGTTCTTAATGAACTACAAAGGCCCATGCTGGGCTTAGCCCTTCAGCGCTTCCAAATACCCTTTGCATGGTCATTAGATATGATTCTTCATTGTGTATAAATAATGAACAATGAGGAATGTGCTTAGAAGGTTTTGAATTTAAGTCATATTTCTGTTTGTACTCGCGTTGTGGGCCAGAGTTAGTGAAATAGTGGCTCTCTCTAGAGAGGAAGGCCACGTCCAGTTCTTGGAGGGAGAACTGAATCTATTTCCAGACCCAACGTTTCTTACCAGGAACAAGCTACCCACCAACAGGTGGGGTCCCTAAAGAATCTTCCCTCTGAAGGAAGATGCATCTCTATGTCTAGTGGAGTGCCTAAAGGTCTCTATTCATAGAACTTCAGCCTTTACGGGAAGACAGCTGTTCAGAAGAGAAACCCTGGGTTCAAAGTTATCTATAACTAAGGGCGAAATTCACTCGTGTTATTAGCAGAACGGATCCAGACAGTACACCCGTTAGTCATGATCCGAGGAAAGTTGCCTCTTCCATAATATTTCTTTTATTATATGGACTTTGAACATCCTTGTTTGCACACCGGCTGGTAGTCATCCAAGGCGTTCTTTTTGCACTATGCGAAGCTAGTGGAGCAACTTATGAGATCTGTGGTAGCAGCAGGTAGAATTCTTTAACCTTCTGTTTTAAGTCTGCAAGGAACAGTGTAATTAATTTGGGACGATTAATTACGAGGGTGCGTGTGTAGTCACTGTATGTTACTACACGCTGAGCGATAGGCCACGAAAGTGTCCTTACGAACTGCTCCATTGACGTCGGTGAACTATAGCCTAATACGGACACTTGTGCTAAGCGTTTTTTACGCTAGTGTAAATAAAAAGTATACAGACTATATCATTATTATTAATAATTCAATTGAAGTGGCAAATCTGTTTCCTAGTAGACAAAACAATATTTTCTATTGACTGTTTTCTTTATGCTTTAACGCATATCATCCACATTTTGTAAATTTTATAAATGTTGATCTGATATGTACATTTATTAGATTTTGATAAACTAGTTCACAGCGAACCTTGCG
>NC_090730.1:46663833-46668833 GCF_036898095.1 Palaemon carinicauda
TGTCATGGTAGCTTGTCCAATTTAGTTTTTTTAGTAATATTCACTCATCTCTTTCGGACATGAAAACTTATAGACTACGTTTATACACTCTTCTTCTGGTCCTCCGGCTTGCCAATAGGTTACGTTTGCTATTTATTTTACGTTTTACCTTCTGGTAAAGGCCTTTCGGGTTTTTTATCTCTTTCATATATAAAAGAAATTGTAAACTCATGTTAACCAATAATCATATGATAAAGACACCGTTTTGTCGAATTAGGTAAAAAGTCAAGGCCAAGGTTACGAAAAGGGCAAACTTCTTATTGCTATATTGTGGCCAGTTTTTATCTGGTTTGTATAAAACTAGTGTAAAAATGTGCATAACTCTTTTGCCTATCTTCTGATATATGTGTTTTGGCACCAATTGGCGATAAAAGTGGCAGTGGTGAAGGTATGCGCTCTACTGAGTGCGTTCTAGTTAGTCATTGCATTAGTTTACTATAGATACAAAAATCGAAATAATGTAAGAGAGGGGTGAAACAAGTCAATGCTTTAAAAGCTTCACTCACCGGGTGTTATACCAATAGTCAGAAATGTTGGTCATAGGATGGATGATGATGTATCCAAATTGACGTCATTTACGCTAAAACTACTATTCCCTTTCCGAGAGAAAATCCGTTTTATTTCAGCATATTGAAAACTCTCCAGAACTATCCATCAATTATGGGTTATAGACTCTTGAAGACGCAGCAGTACGTCCATCACAGTTATTCATCACTATATTTAGCGTCCTCGCTACATTTTAACGCTTTTTCAGTTTAAATATAAAAAAAAAAAAAAAAAAAAAAAAAAAAACAATAAACGAAATTCATTGTTACATTCAAAATGACGTTTCATCCTGTAAATGAACTTTCCCCATACACATCTCGCAATTAATATTGTATACTCATTATCGAATGAGCAATTCTTTTTCAGGTTACCGGTTTGTTTCTGATTTTGAATGCCTTCCATTCTAGGTTTATACGACGCACAATTCCAACAACAGGTAATTCCTGGTATTCATATTCCATTCATAAACTCTGAAGACCCCCTCGACTTCCATGTCAGGAGCAGACGTCTAAAAACACGAAATTCGGACATTTCAATAAATTTACCATACTGCTGAGATAGGCAAATTCTCAGATTAAAGCAGAAAGGGGATATAACGTTCATTGGGATAAAATTAATTCTAGCGATGTAGTTTGCTTATCGTTATAATTCAGGCTCTAATATATTCTAATGATTAATTACTGTAATTATATACAAATGTTTTGTTAGGAAATGTCAACTTACCTTTCAGGTAATAGTATAGATATGCCCTTAGCTTAAGAACAATGACAACAAAATATGAAGTAAATACGTCTCAAGTCCCATTTTGTCCAGCATAAATACTCTGCAAATAGACTATTTCAACTCATTTCACCTTTTTCATTTGAACCTCTCTGAAGGCCAGATGACTCACTCACTGCATAGACTAAATGTTGTGAAGATAGAAAATGGTTCTGCCCTCCCCCGATATTTCTTTAGTAATTTGAAGATTAATTACCGTTTATATATTTAATGTCAGTTTATCAACCAACCCTTGATGCATTGCAGTATCCAGGTATCTGTAGTCTGTGTCACCCAAACTTGAATTTAGATTTGCTCTAATTTCTATTTTCCTCCAATAAGGATTGTTTTGTCTGTTCAACTTTTTTATAAAACTATATAAGAAAGTTCAATTTGTTGATTTGGTTGTCATTTATTTATATAGAAGAATTATTAAAATATCACATGTCAACTCTTACGAAAGATTTATGAGAATATAAGCACCTGAAAGCCCCTTCTTTTAGGAAGAGGGGACTATTTTTTTTTTCTTTTAGTAGATTACACAGCCTTGGTAAAGGTTTCCGGTATCTGACCTAACTGTTTAAAATTCTTATGTGTTTACCTATTTATTTACGTTCATTTACTGTTCTCATTGTAAAAGAAGATGCCTACCTTGGTAGCGCCCCTCCAGTTTTCCTGAAAATCATTCATGAGGATTTTGCTAACAAATAGTGTCTTTAATTATTAATTTGTAATTAAATTTTTCCTATCTTCATTAGCCATGGCTGCAATGAAAATAAGAAACATTATTTATATACATATAATTCATGAATGAATAGTTATAATGCATCATGACATTTTGTATTCACAAAACATTTTATATTGTAAGATACAGTACTTCAAACATGAAGGACTAAATAAGCCCATGAAATTATATCTCTAGATCCAGAGTAAGGAGTATCTAAAAAACAGTAAAACTCGAAATGCAATTTACACACACACACACACATATATATATATATATATATATATATATATATATATATATATATATATATATATATATACATATATATATATATATATATATATATATATTTTAAAGGTTGCTAAGACAAACAACGAAACATTCTTACCAATCAAATTGATGGAAACCATTGTATTCTAATCTTGAGTAGTACCATAGCCTCTGTACCATGGTCTTTCACTTTCTTGGGTCAGAGTTCTCTGCCTGTGGGTACAATCGGGAACAGTATTTCACCTTATTTCTCTTCCTCTTATTTTGTTAAATTTGTTATAGTTTATATAGGAGATCTTTATTTCAATCCTGTTGCTCTCCTTGAAATATTTTCTTTTTCTTTGTTTTCTTTCCTCACTGAGCTATTTTCCCGGTTGGAGCCCCTGGGCTTATAGCATTCTGCTTTCCCAACTAGGGTACCTTTTTGCAATCCTCTTGAGAAATGAATTGTCTTTGCTTGCGTACAAATAGTGTGTATGTTAATGTGTGCGTATGTGTGTTAATGTTTATGTTTCAAAGAAAAGTAAATCATTCTTCTAACTTAAAAGAGAGTGATATAGAGAGTTTATATTTCAAATGAAAAGGAATATAATTTGACCTTAAAAGAAACTCTTTCTGGTACAACACAGGACCATTGGTGGTTGACTATCCCTAAATCTGTACTCTTTGGTGTAGACATTCCATTTTCTCCTTTACTTGAACCAGGTGGCTCTGTCACTCACCTCAGAGGAAAAGGCAACCCTTTCCGATGACCTATTTGACCGCAAGTAGAGTAATGAGAAACTTGTTCTTCCATATTGCTGTTTTATTGAGGCAGAACTAACTAGTCTAGAATTTCGACCCCGGGAAATTAATGCATTTGGAGGTAACAACACAGAGGATATTTTTCCTCTGTTTATCATAAAGATAGCTGATTTCTTTGCTAATAAGTTGTTTGTTATTTCTAGGAAGCTAGCAAGAAAATATTTATTTTTCACTTGTTGGAGAATTAGAAATGTTACTCCATTGGGTAAATGTCAGTGATTACCACCAAGTCTCCATAACACCCATATTATTCAAGATTTTTTAACATCTATTGGCAAAACTTCTAAATAGGTTTGCTGAAGGTAATCCTCTGTTCCCTCGTTTGCAATTTGGATTTAGCAAAGGCATTGGAGCATGTGATGCCCTTCATACAATCTCCAATGCTATACAAGAATCCCTCGATTGTGGTCAGGAAGTTTGCATGATTGCCCTTGATTTGAGTGCTTCCCTTGACCGTATTAAATATGAGGGTTTCTTTATAAACTCACACGGTTGAGAGTAGGTGGGAGTTTTCTAAGTTAGCATCATTATTGAGTCTTTAAATAATGAATTTCATATAGTCGTTGTTCGTGGGCACAATAGTAAGAATAGGAATGTAGTGTTCTGGGCCCATAATTTTCATGCTATACACGCATGACATGTGGTTTGGCCTAGAAAACACGCTCATTGTATATGCAGATGATGCTGCACTCTTTGTATCAATTTCATCTCCTAAATGTAGATCAGAGGTTGCTGAATCCCTTAATAGAGATCTAGATAAAAGTGGTCTACGGTGTAAATTCTGGAGCATGTAGTTGAACCCAAGCAAAACTCAAAGTATGTTTGCAAACAGATCAAAGACAGTGGCTGCTCAACATCCAGATCTCAACATTGATAATTTTTCTTTAACTTTATACATCTTTAGAATTTTAGGTTTGATTCTTGATTACAAATTTTCTTTTGGGAAACAAATTTAGTCTGTGTCTTCTTCAAATGCAAAAAGGTTGACTTATTGAAAAATTCTGTAAGACTTTCGGTATTCAATCAATTCTGAAGAAATGTTTCAATTCATTCCAGCCTTGTTCACTGGTCTTGTGTTCACCTGCTGAATCACATCTTAAATTGTTGGACATAAACTTATGGTCTATTCAATTTCCTTATTCCTGAGCTGGATTTTAATCCCAGGCACTATAGTTCAGTTAGTTATTTATGCATGCAACATAAGATATTTTTATAAGTCTAACCATTTTTTTTTTTTTTTTTTTTTTTTGCAATCAGATCTTACCAGATTGTACCATCCTGTATGTACATAGTACTAGGTTTGCAGATAATTCTAACAGTCGCGTTATCTTAATCATAAGGCTCAACGTACAGATGAAAGAGTTAGACACTTGCAACTGACATTTATTGAATTAACCTAAGGTTTGTATACTACTCTTATGATATCTGAAATTTTAAAAAATTTTGATCTCTCGTTTACCACGTTATAACAGATATACTTATGCTGAAATTGTCTTATTCTATAGTGACCCTAGAACATTTGTTGAAGGATACGTTAGTTCCAGATTGTGAATTCCGTTGACGTCTTAAAGAAGTAATGCTACTAATATTTAATCAAAACCTGATTCCTGAATCCTGAAATTAATTTATTTCGGTGTTCTGCGTTTGGTAAGTTTTCTGTTAGCTTAATTTATGTTTAGTTGGTAAGCTTATCGTCCATTTGGCTGTCTTTTAAGTAAGCAACCTCTGAAATTAGAAACCTCTTCTTATAAATATCAGTTTACCTTTCACTCGAGCCTTAGTTCACGTTTTGATTTGCAGTACAGACACAATGTGACGCATGATGCCTTTTGTACAGTTTGATCCATTAATTCCG
>NC_090730.1:46673833-46681333 GCF_036898095.1 Palaemon carinicauda
TGAAAATGACTTGATTTTGAGAAAGTGAGACATTCATAATAAGCAGATTTTATCGGGAAGGAAAAATGGTTAAAAACTGGAAAACCCTTTTCAAAACTGTTCTCATGAAATTTATTTCTATGTCTTTATCGTATGAATACCTTCGAAACTCAAATAACAATATATAAGTATATACACAGAATATTCATGTGTAGCAAATGAAATGTTTGTATTTAAAGCAGTTACCGATTATAATGTCAGATATTTTCAAACTGCCTTTTCTTTAATGAGGCTAAATTGATAGCAACTGCTGATCATAACACTTGGAGTTAATTTTCAACTTTATGGCCAGTTCTACTAGAGCAAGCACTCAAGTGTCTCGAAATTACCTTCGAGGACATCGCATTTTATACTTGCTTTGGAATCTCTTTCCCTAGTTCATATAACAGCCCCTTCAGTACGTGGTGTGATTATGTTACTCTATTCCTCGCGTCTAGAAATAGATCGATTGCATGAAGTAGTCCATGTTGAAAATAAACAGATATTTAAGTGTCTATTATATCAATATATTTTTATTTCAGGTATAGTCTACCAAATATGTAATTGTAATTTTCAAAATACCAAGATTTACACATATTGATATCTCCGTGTATTTTCATGGCAACTCAGTTTCCTACCGTATTGCTCTGGGTGATTTTCTGCTTACATGAACTCGTCCAATGTTATCTTGCACTTGATTTATGCCATTATCATCTCAATATTTCCGATGCCATCTCCATATAGCATACTGATGTTCAGTTTATCGCTTCAAAGGCCTCGTATGATATATTCCCTAACACATGAATCCAGAATTGGTGCGAAATGTACTAAAATATGTCGAAAACGAATTATATGGTGTCGACATTGTAGAGGGACTGGAAAACCAAACACCACACCCTTGAATCCAAGTTGAGGCCAAAAGTCCCTCAACATTAACTTTTCCATTTGATTATAGGCAACTGGATTCTTAAACAGAAATTAGATTTAAACTATCAGGAATCCCTGAATGTCTATATGTTAATGCTAAAATGTTTAACACACTATCCAAACTAGACTTAACACTAATAACATATAAAACATACGATATCAAACTGGAATATCTATAAACGGCAGTCGGACACCGTTAGTAGAATTCCAATCCCTTTTATGGATTATCCAACATCTCCGAGCCAGTTTATCATCATCATCATCATCAATCTTTACAGAAAAATTCGAATTATCTTCCCGACATGGTCGTCAATAATCACATAGCTATTCTCCAAGAGCCGACCGTTTTAAGTCTTTATCTAAGCAGGGTCATCAACTTTCAAGCATCTTTCGGAAACTGAAGGTCATTGGAACAGTAAACTATTGATACTAAGAAGGAAAAGGATTTTCAAGGAGGAAGTAAAGCCCTGGAGATAAAAAAAAACACTTACGAAAGCTTTTAATTAACTTGACTCTCACAATATAGCCAAAATAAATAACAAACTGATTATATTATTCACAAACACATAAAGCAAATATAAAATATTACTCACTGATAATAGAAAAATAGTAATTCCAAGACTGATAGAAACTAAATCCGTCATTTCAAAAACTCTAGTTATTTTCCGAGGTAAAAAATAAAAAAAGCAATCGCTCATTTTTTTTTTATTATCTTAACCGATCTATGCAAATGTAAAATAAAACCTTCAATTTTACAAATAGCCTACTTGCTACAAGAAATCATCACTCTAACTATTTTTCTCTAACCTCCTCTCCTTCTCTTGCACTTTGTAGGAATTTGGCAAATCAAAATGGGAGCCTTTGTAGGGTGACGGCCAGATCCCGTAGAAAACGGGAATATTCTGAACTGTGGCCGTCGCTCTAAAAATGATTTTGGCGGGAGAAGCTAACTTAAAAAACCCACCTAACCTATGCTAAAAGCCGTATCCTTTCCCAGGGGCGCTTCGCCCCCCCGGACAACCCCCCCCCCCCCCCCCCCCCCTTACACAACAGTTTCCTTACCTACGAGTACGACGGGAGAAGCTAACTTAAAAATCCCACCCAACCTATGCTAAAAGCCGTGTCCTTACCCAGGGGGGCTGCACCCCCCCGGACCCCCCCTTACACAACATATTTAAGATCCGTAGACCATATCCAAACATTTTTATTCTACACAAGATAACAGTCGGAGCAATAATAGGCAAATTAGGACGCTTGGCCGTGGCGCTACAAACTACCCTCAAAATGAAACGTTAAAGTTAGAAGATGAAAAAGAATTCATAGTTCAAAGCATAACCAATAAACCAACAACCAAGTGGGGTCTCCATGCAACCCCTCTTCCCCATGTCAGAATGAAACTGATTTTTTTAAGAGCCATGGCATGTCTTTTATGCAAATGTGAATTGTAAAAGTATATAAACCGGGATTCACTGTGTAATTTTGACGTATTTTCATAGGTACCCTCATCCGCGACAGCTGTTTTGAAGTGATACATAAACGATGTATGCCTTCATATCTCTGGTTCTAATTATCTTGGAATCATAATCTTGGTATTTAAATGTTTGTTTATCCCGTTAAAAAATCTATTGGTGAGCCCTTTAGTCCTACATCAATGACCATTATTTAGAAATTTGAGGTTTCAGTTGCAAAAGTATATGCACTAATTTTACATCCATCATCATCAATATGAGTATTGTGAGAGAGCATCATCTTCCTCATACTCATCATCATCTTCATCATCGTTCTCCTCATCTTCATTATAATTGCTGTAACGTGGTGGGTACCTAATGTTGATCTATTCTTTATGTAAAGTTCTACCATCAAACCACAATGGGTCCAGTTTCCCATCAACAAGAGTCTAACTTTGGGTCTCATTGGCAACAGGAACATCAGGCTTTGGAACATGAGATCGCTTCCATATAGCAACCTGGTAATTATTATGCTTTACATTCCACCCTGTGCTGAAGGATGGCCTCATGCTGAACCATCTCTAACATGTTCCGGGTATGAGTTCACCCCAAAGCAGACCAGGTCTGGAGTAAGCTGCACTCCCCTGTTTGCTTAGTGTCAGTTGAAAGGGGTCGGGACAATACGTCGGGACGACTATGCTGGTACCGGGCAATCAGGGTCTCATATGATTACTCCTTCTAGTCTTCCTTGTTCGAAGGAAGCCCTTCAGGTGATATCCATTGTTCTCCTGCAGGGGAAAAGGGCTCATCAGGGGGTGTTGTGGGAGAGAGCTTTTATCTTCAGCTACAGAGTGGATGCCTAATGAATGTTTTAGCTTTTCATTCCTTTTGGAATCAAGGGAAAGTTGTTCTGAAACATTCTAAGGAACACTCTTTTGTATGTAAAAAGAGTCATGGGAGTCCATCAGGGTCAGGATGATCTACTTTACCTTTTGGGTGGTCGTCAAGATCCCTGATGGAGCCATGCAAGGGTAGGTCAGACTGTGCCATTAGGAACCCAGACATGTGCTATTGCAATGAGGAGGAGGCTAAGGGGTGTTCAGGAATGTAGAACGCCTTCTCAATCCCATGCTAGTTTAAGCCCAGGTCCATGCTGCACCTGATGGGTCACCAGTCATGGCTCCTTCCTTGTTTTCTCCTCCCAAAATTCCCCAGAAGCCTTCACATCACAACTGGCCATCTGTGAAGCTGTTCGACTTGGTTTCTCAAGTGTACCAGGTCCTTCCACTCCACCCTGGTGATGCCATGACCAAAGAATTTGGCCCCTAAAGACGCTGTGGCCTTCTCAGGTCTGGATGGCATTCTGCCCACCAAGTCGCTCGTACATCCCAGTGGATGCTCACTCATCTTTTCGCTCTGAAGAAGTGCTTTCACATGAGATTGATTCTCATGTTTGTATGTATCCATTCAATGTGCGCTCACCTGTTTGAGATCACTCAGATGTTCACCATATATCACCCTTCCACGAGAGTTTAAGTCTGCGTTCACCTTCCCCCTCTAAGTGCTCATCTATGTTCTCTCACACTCTCCGGGCCAAGCATGCGCTCCAGTTCACAGTAGTGAACTTGTACAATCATCCTCACCTGATGAGGTGTACTCTCTTGTCCGTTCATGCTATTACTCACCTGTGCTCTCTCCCTCACCTATTGAGGTGGACTTGCTTATGCTGTGAGCGCTCTCCTTTGTATGTACACTCTTCTATTCAGGAATACTCATCTGCTTGTCAGTGCTCATCTGGAAGTGAGAGCATGCCTATACAGTAAACTTTTCCTAAAATTTTGAAGTGTAATCTCCTGTTTGTGCCCATCATAGTGAACATATGTACTGTATATGATCATAGGAACAATACTAGGCTCTCACTCTCACCTGTAGAAGCACAATCTCCTGTTTGAATGCCCCTCGCTTGCCTGAGCGTATTCTTTTACACAAGAGTTCACCTGCTAACTTTTCATCACAGTATCAATTACATTTCCCTGCGCATACATGCCTTATATATGTGAGAGTGCATCTGATTACTAAGGCTCACCTAAGATGTCACCCTCCCCTGAAGAGATATATGTATCAGTATGGAATCAATTGAGCTATATCTTATCTAAGGAACGATGGAAGAACGGCATCATAGCTATGTTATCCACAGTCTTTATAGTTACCTTCAAGAAGTTGACCGAGGACTCAATCATCACAGATCTCGTTAGATCTTTGAAGATAGACGTCTTTAGAAGGACAATTCCAGCTCCCTCATTAAACTTAGATGTTGTCCCTAAGGTTTTAACTAGAGAGCCCCACAAGCCACTTGCAACAGCAAATGTTTTACCCATATCCAGGAGGTGATATTCCTAGTAGCCTTAGCAACTGTGAAGGGGGTTGGGACATATAAGAGCTTTCTTTAGGTGGTTGATTGGAGGAGAAGGGATTTTGTTTTGGACAGCCAACTAGTTCCCCTTCCTCTACCTTGAAGATGGATTAAATATGCACCAGCAGTAAAACCCTCTTAACGGAAGTGACACATTAAGGGACGGAATTCATACAGTGCAAGTCCACATACATCAACAATCGAACCCTTGCAACGGAAGGGACAAGACAGGTAGGAGAAAACCACTAGACCTATGGCTTTGTCAACAAAGTAACCATAGAGGATGCCTAGATAGTAGCTCTCTATGGAACTCAGCCCTGATATGGTGACTGACTGGCAAATTATTGATCATAATGCATCACAAAACATAGTCAGAAGTCAAACCAAGTAAGCCAGATAAATGCAAGTTTCCTAGCAACATACTGATCATTGTTCCTGAATCCTACTAAATATGGGAAACTGGCAGATGTTGATTGTGCAGTTGAGTATTAGATAAATGTAATTTTGAATTTATATTATATTTTCTAATACTCACTTGTTAAGTCAACATCGGATGCCGTTTCACTTGCCCAAGTAATAATGATCAGAGCAGGAAAAGGTGTCCATTGCATCTGCAGAAGGTCGGAAGTGGTTATTACCTGGTTGTGACATAGGGTCTAACCTGTTGGTTTTCAGGAAGGGTAACGCACAAGTCATGATTATTTGTGCAGGCAGATCGCTCGTTTTGAAACATGATGGTGATCAAAACGAACATGAACGCTTGGCAGCTAGCAAACGCCATGCAATAAAGGATATTCAGGCCATATTAGTATAGTACATACCTCCATCAGTTCATCAAATTAATGGAAGCATAGACAGTTCTATCATCAATTATCATGATCATTGATTAAACCACAGATGTATAGTCTTATCATTCGGGAATTAATGTGTGTTTTATAAATACCTAAATGGATTACAGAGTAAATCAAATTTGAAGCAAGTTGCAGCAGGAAGATCTATCGGCACATGTTGATTGTGCAAGTGAGAAATAGAGAAATAATCCAAACCTAAAAGTTACATCTCTTTTACTGAACTTATCGTTAGATCACCTACATCTTCTGTATGTAGGGTCATTATGCAACGAAACCAACTATGGTCAGGCGAATAGTGAGTAATTTTGGCTGCTCTTATTTTGATCATCCCTTCAAAGAGCTTTGCAAAAAGGTGATTGAAATAATGATCGATTGGGTCATTCTGAACGGGGCAGGAAAGACAATTTTAGTATGTTGTAGAGGACATGACTTTTTAATTTTTACGGTGTTCGTCAAAAGAGTTTATGTCCTGAATCCTTTTTTTTTCTTTCTTTCTTTCTTTCATGCAGAGCGAAAGCTTATAAAAACTTCAGATAGAAAAATAGCTCAAGAGTTCCCTTGTGTCATTTAGACAAATACTGCATAGCCTATATTAGAAGATAACATAATCATAAGGAAAATAAAGTAGACTACTACTTTGTCTCTGTTTATCTTTCATCATTCTTAAAATTTCCATCCTGACGATTAATGGCTGTCTTACTGGCCATTCACCCCTGAATACAGAAACTCAAGAACTTTTATAGAAATAAAGTGCGGCACTGTAATAAAAAAGAATAGAATGTTTTGAATTCTTGTACATGGTGGCCGACATAAAGGGAAACACTTTTGTGTTTGTGAGCGTGCGTGACCGTACAAGCGAGGTCCTGTACAGTATATATCAAAAAGGTTTCACGACAAAGCTATCAAAGAGACTGGCTGGCTCCTTTGGTACTTTGTAAAAGACCGGGTCGGGAGCAATATCTCACGGGAACAACCTTCGTGTTTTTATTCTTTTTCTTCATTTGCTCCCTTCTGTGACCTTTGTTAAATTCCTTTAATAGCTTCCATACAGAAAGTTTCGCTTCTATCAGTACAAACAAACTATGATTACCACATCTCTTTGTTCAGTCCATTTTCCACTTCATCTATATTATATTAGTGAAAATGATAAATGAAGAAATTATCACATCGATTGAGCGTACTTAATCTAAAAATATTTTTCTGCATGTTTACTTTAGATAAAATAGCTAGAGGAAAAAAGTGAAAAATAATAAAGAAAAAAACTATTGGAATTCTGAAATATCCTTGCAGAAAATACATAATATATATAATTGGCGAATGGTAAAACAGACTATCGATCGCTGTCATCAAACAAAATCTTTACTAAATCATGTATGCGTTTACCTTCATTTAATGTAAACGCATAAGGTCATCACATTTAAAAGGAGCCTTCAAGCACTCAAGTTTCAGAACGAAGAGAAAGATAAGTGATGGCAGTTGTCAATTTCTTCTGAAAAAAAGAGAGAAAAAAGAAAGGAGAAAAAAATAGGAAACAAAGGAAATATAAAAAAAAAAAAAAAAAAAAAAAAAAAAAAAAAAAAAAACCGCAAAACTGAAACCAAAGACTGCAAACACTTACAAAATCCCAAACAGAGATAATAAAGAGATTCATTCATGTTTTATCCGGTAATTTGATTAATAGGTTTCCTGATTAGACGCTTATTAAAAACTTTATACTTCGCATACAGTTCACATAAACTAGCAATCTATCTACAAATTACACAGCATTAGAAAAAGCGATATGATTGGTTACTAAGATGAATGTTACTGTACAAAAAAGAAGAAGAAAAAAAAATCTCTTTCA
>NC_090730.1:46686333-46716333 GCF_036898095.1 Palaemon carinicauda
ATTTTTTACGGTAGTAGGCAGGTAAGGGCACCAGCCACCCATTTAGATACTACGGCTAGAGAGATATTGGCCAGACAGTATTACATTGGATACTTTTCTCTGGTTACGGTTCCTTTTCTCTTTGCCTGCACATACACCGAATAGTGTGGTTTATTTTTTACATATTCTCCTCTGTCCTAAGATTATCAAACAATTCTTCTACTCACAAGGAGTTAACTGCTGCTCTGTATTTGTTGTTCAGTAGCCGCTTTCCTGTTGGTAAGGGTAGAGGAGACTTTTAAGCTATGGTAAGCAGCTCTTCTAGGAAATGGACACTCCAAAATCAAACCAATGTTTTCTGAGTCTTGAGTAGTGCCATAGCCTCTGTACCATAGACTTCCATTGTCTTGGGTTAGAGTTCTCTTACTTGAGGGTACACTCAGGCACAGTATTCTATCTTGTTTCTCTTCCTCTTGTTTGTTAAAATTTTTAAAGTTTATGACAAGAAATATTTATTTTAATATTACTGTGCTTGAAATATTCAATTTTCCTTGTTTCCTTTCCTCGCGGATCTATTTTCCCGGTTGGAGCCCCTTGGCTGATAGCATCCTGCTTTTTCAACTAGGGTTGTAGCTTAGCAAGAAATGATTCGGCTTAAATGTCAGGATGCCAGAGAACTTCAAACCAATCAATCAATTATCAAGTAATAATAATAATAATAATAATAATAATAATAATAATAATAATAATAATAATAATAATAATAATAATGTTTTCTGTGATATCCATACCTATTCTTTCGAGAAACAGGATTTTACTTTATTGTCAAACAAAACTCATATTTTGTTTCCTAACTTTCCTACTTTTATTTTCATTCTACACTAAACAAAGCTGAATGATTTTCTCATCGATTTTCTTTCTATGCTCGAATTCAATATATCATTATGTATTAATTATTGATGGTTTTTCAATTGTATCTCTTATCCCAAGACGCTCAAACCTTGGGAATAATGACTATGATTATTTTCATGAGAAAGCTGCTCTTAAACATGTTGCCCTGTGTGACCCCTGTTAGCATACGTCCACTCACTGCTTTCTCGAAATCGATTTGGCCCATTAGCATCTAAACGTTTCCGTTAACTTCTCCTGATGGCACTTCGGACGTCAAATGGATCTCTCCCAAACACTTCGGGAATAAATCTTCTGTAACATGAACAGGTCATGCGGTTTGCTGCATCACCCGGTGTAGTATGGGAGATCGTTAACACACTTCGTAGTTCTGGTTGTCCTAGTCTATTTTCTGCAGATTGGCATATGTTATCTAAATATTGCGCATTTATAAGATGTGACCAGACGTTTTAATAGTTGTTTAGTGGACATACAAAAAAATGAGGGAAAGATTTTTTGTTTAAAAAGAAAATGTTTTAGTATATTAATATAGAGAACACAAGTGCAAATAGATTTTAGATTATCAAAACCACTAAAGTATCTCAACTGCACTTCTGTTACATTACATCATAACAGTTAGAAAGACCCTCTCTTCGAAAAGCCTTTTTAGGTGGAGAATGAACACGTTATTAGACAGCTATTTGAGTAAAGTTCTTGTACCTTTATAAAGCACAGAGAGAGCTGTGGAGGAGAATTTAGATTAAACCCCAATATTCGTTGTGAAATTTTGCTTCTAGAATTGTAGTCTATATGGTGAACGCAATGTCCTACACAAAGAATTTAGGCGGTTTTTTCCTGATAACTGATATTGCATTTTTTTTATAATGATTTATATTCTAATATGATTATATTCACTCACCTTCCATACTTCAGACAAAGATCTTCATGGATAAGTGCCAAACCTAATGATACTGACTAGTATATATAACACAACGAGAAGATTAAAATATTTTATTCTTAATGCCTTGTCAAAGGGACCCCCTAATCAACACATTTTTAGAGCTAATCTTTGACCCTGGATACCTACCATGTTCATTAAAACTCCCAGAGAGCAATATCTTGTCCTTTGTATCCTTTTTCATTTGTGAGAGTTGACATTTTATAAAGGATACATAATTTTCTGCATAATATAATAAGAAAAGATTTGCAGCATAGAATTTAGACCCGGGAAAATGCATTTGCCTACTATAGCCATTTTATTTTAAGAAATTTTTATACTTAATAAAAAATCTCTTTATATCACATTTCTACAAAGAAAATAGTAAATTACTTGGGAATAACATAATATTGATAAATACCGATTTCCCTACTTATCTGTGAATAAAAGTTTTATTGTCTTAACATGAAAATTGATGAACAGTAATTAGGTCCTAGGAATTTTAAATATTATACTCCATAGTAAATAGAACATACAATGGTAATTGAAAAATTCAATTACTTACCGAGTTGAGGATGAATGGTGTTAAAAACATCCATAGCTATCTCTGTTTAATCACTTGCTCAACAGATTCTCCAACTGCACGTGGAGCAACAGACAATACCATTCTTATTTACCATGATCACGCACGGTTCCTTCCTGGATTTCAAGGGAATTCCCTTTCAACATCTCGTCCACATCATCCATACAATACTTTCTACGCTTTCTTTTACTAATTTTTCTTTCTTTTTTTTTTTTTTTTTTTTTTGCAAAAATGGGAAAAACAATGTGTCTGTGTTTGGAGTAGATGAAGTGCTTAAAGTAGCAGATGAGGGTATAAGATGATTCTAAATAAAAGAAATCAAATTGGGTTAGTTTGAAGGTTATTCGCGTAAGAAACCCTGTATCAGACGGAAATTCAATAATAATGTGAAGAACACCCACCTACCATCATCTGTTTAAGTTTAAGAGCAAGGGATTCACGATTAACTTAGTCTAAGCCAAAAAAAAATCAGGCTAATCATACGGATTTTCTGACTACAATCCAAGGATTTCTGTACAGCACTGGACATTGAAAGAAGGGTATCATATGCTCCCAGGCTATTGCAAAAGCAAAACTTCAAATTGAGGAACAGATGATTACTCTCAGCATATCTATTTAGACGTTTTGACAAAACGTGTTCAAAAACTCTAGATGATATGCTATTTATGCACATTGGGCGGTAAACAGCAGGGGTAGAGCTACCACAAACACTTTAACCCAATGAAGGAACATTACCAATTTTTCAATAAGTGCCAAATCAACCTCTTCTTGCTAACTTGCGAAAATTAACAGGCAACTTATTAGCTAAGAAATCAGAGGTTTATATATAAGAAAGCAAAAGAAAAATATAATTTGGGTCTACACCTGCATATGCGTCTAGTCCAGTAAAAGTGTTTTAATTCAACGTGACCGAGAAGTGTGTTTTTACATGTGAACGTAATTTTTTTCGTGTGAGTTTCACATATATTTATTAGATTATGTATTGATGTTATTCGAGTGTTTTTTAGAACCTTGCGGATTTTGAACCTCCTTCTCTTAAACCTGTAGAAAATGTTTTGTTTTTAAGAATCTTGTTCAGATAATTTCATAGCTTTTAATCGTTGTCACTGAAAATCTTACCACTTCAATTGTACAGAAGTGGCAATCTTTAATTCTAAATTCTATATTGTCTTAACATGGAAATTGATCAAAGATATTGTACTTCATAGTAAAAAAAAAAAAAAACAGAACTCAAGCACACTGTACTAGCCTCCTGGCAAGTACAGTGGCAACGTGTTCGTCCAGTAGTCGCATGACAGCATATCGATCCCTGCCAAGGCCGTCTTTATCCCAGCACAGGACCGTGAATTTAAGCTGTTACCGGGGAGGCCAATGCTGCGGATGGTCAACACAGTGGGGGCTTGGCCTTGCCTGGCTGACGTCCAGGTGAGCATCTATTCCGATGAATCTGGAACTGAAAATCACACACCTTTACCTTAACCTTTACACTATAGAGTCCTTTCAATGACGTCACTGGGAATCGCCGGCGGCCATGCTGGAGGGCATACAAAGCGAAAACATGGCAGCTGCTACAGCGAATATGGACAATGAGAGCCACTTTGTCAAACAATTGTCGGGTGATGATAAGCGTTTTTACAAGCAGAAACTCGATCTAATTGATGGCCTAGATCCATACCAGATGCAGAATTCATTCAGTCAAAATATTGAGGATTTTCCCAGTATTTCATGCATGTATATGGTGAACTACTTGGTACTGTCGGCCAACCCAGAACATGGGTGGGCATACATTTCCATTGAATAATCTGCTTCCCGAATTCGTTGTTTTTCCCTTTAATGTTTTTAAGTCCAAAATTAGATAAACACTGGGCCAATGAAGAGAGTGTTTATAATTATAAAGCTAATATTGATCATTTAGCCTAACCTTGTGTATTATAATTTTTGATTGTCAAAATGTATGTAAAAGTTTTGCATTATAATGTCAAATCTTTATCAGTTCATGCCTAAACATTGTGTTTGTGTTTGGTTACAAATGCTATAATTTCTTAAATACATATAAACACATGATGGACAAACTCTATTGTAATGCTCTTGGATGATCGTTTTGCCTCCTTGCAATTAAATGCGCAAGTTTAATTATTTTTTCAATGTTTCATATATAAGCTGAAGACCCCTTCGGGTTAAACCAGCTTTCAGATATTATTATTATTTATAATCAATGTTTTTTCATCACATAGGCCTTTATGTCTGCACAATTTAATACGCAAATTAAAATAAATATAAATATAACTTGATTATATATAGGCATGAGCACCTTGACGAAATAGAGACCTAGGTAAGTAGCCTTTGTTAATATAGCCAATATGGGCGCTGTTAATTTTTGTTTTGAAAATCTGAGATGCCCCTTTGATGTTTAAAAATTGAGATGCCCCCTCCCCCACACACACTACACACTGAACTGACGATGATACTTGTCAAGTCACATATGCGATCGGATATAGCATGTTTACACAGGAATAATGATACTTTTAGGGCCTAGCCGAGACTGACCTGATATGAAATGATCAGAACAAATACGTGCGTAGGGTAGTGAGGATTCACGTAGATCAGCCCGTGATATTCTGGTCAACCACAAGTCACGTCTGCACTTGGATAATTCCTCTGTATCTTTGTCCTGATTCTGAATAACTGCCGGTATGTGGTAGAAACTCTTGTCATCTCTTCGTCCTCGATTCCCACAGCCAACAATAGCGCAAAAACTGGGCATTATGTTAATGTGAATGTGATGAAATGGCTAAATATTCAACAGTTCAACCATAGCTATTCACTGAACGCGTCTTTGTTTGCCCTCCAAGATGGCGGACCGGAAGTTTGATGACGTGTATTGAAAGGACTCTATTCATTCTGTTTCCTTTATTTTCTTTCCTCACTAAGTTATTTTCCCTATTGGAGCGCTTTGGCTTATAACTTCCTGTTTTTCCATTTAGTGTTGTAGCTCAGCGAATAATAATAATAATAATAATAATAATAATAATAATAATAATAAGGTAGTAGGTTGGCCAGGGCACCGGCCACCTGTTGAGATACTACCGCTAGAGAGTTACGGGATCCTTTGACTTGCCAAACAGTACTATATCATATTCTTCTCTCTAGTTACAGTTCACTTTCCCTTTGCCTACACATACATCGAAGAGTATGGCATATTCTTTACAGATTCTTCTTTGTCCTTATACACCTAACAACACTGAGATTACCAAACAATCCTTCTTCACCCAATTGTTCAGTGGCTACTATCCTCTTAGAAAGGGTAGAAGAGACTCTATAGCAATGGTAAGCAGCTCTTCTAGGAGAAGGATACTCAAAAATCAAACCATTGTTCTCTAGTCTTGGGTAGTGCCATAGCCTCTGTACCATGGTCTTCCACTGTCTTGGGTTAGAGTTGTCTTGCTTGAGGGTACACTCGAGCACACTATTCTATCTAATTTCTCATCCTTTTTTATGTTAATCTATCTTTTAGTTTATATAGGAAATATTTATTGCAATGCTGTTACTGTTCTTAAAATATTTTATTTTACCTTGTTTCGTTTCCTCACTGGGCTATTTTCTCTGTTGGGCTTATAACATCCTACTTTTCTAACAAGGGCTGTAGCTTAGCAAGAAAAAAAAATAATAATAATAATGATAATAATAATAATAATAATAGAGGGGTACTCAGTAGAGCGCAGACCTTCAGAGTGGCAGCTTATTTCTAGACCTTTTGCTCGACCTCGACCTTGACCTTTGACCTTAAAATGTATTAATTTCTGTGGATTTTCATATTCTCAAAAAATGAATCATGTTTGAAGTTTCTATGACAACGATGTCCAAATATATGGCTGATTACGTGAATTGGACATTTTTCTTGACAGTGATCTTCACCTTTGACCTTGACCTTCCAAAATTTAATGATTTTCAGCTTTTTACATAACAGTTAAACGCTGCAATTGTCATCACTCTACGGTTAAATTGTGGCCAGGAAGCTGTGCACAAACAAATACACTCAGAATTAAATCAATTAAGCAAACAAACAAAAAAACACAAAACACACAAACAAGGGGTAAAACATAACCTTTCCACCTCGTTGGCGGAGATAATAATACTAAAATATTTATTCACTATATTAGATACCCTCGTTTGATTTTTAGGTAAAAAATATCTTACTATTCAATCCTCTAGAGACCATTTATCACCATGCCCCCATATATGCAAGAACACAAAGGCGTTCCTCAAACTAAAGTGCTATTGTAACAAAAAGAATAAAATGCTTTCAATTGCAATATATGGCGAGAAATAGACGGGAAAAGTTTGTTTGGCTGTGTATGCGTGTAAGCGGATTCCTGCATATATATCAAAAAGGCTCAGTCACAGAGCTATCAAAGAGACGACCCAGAGCAATTGCTATTTGGTAAAAAGACCGAACAGGGAAACAGTACATCACAGGAATATTTTTTTTTTCTTTACTTGCTGCCTTTCCATTTTTAAATGTTTTTTAACTGTAAGTTCCGTGAGACTCATTCAGTCTAGTTTTCCATACCTTTGCCAAAAATAAATAGATGAATGCATGGATAGAACTAGTATATATCCACTTACGTTTTTTAGTATATGAATAAAGGAAAAACATATGTATAAAATTTATGAACCGTTTAGATACATATGCTTATGATTTGTTTGAATGTTCAATATTTTTAATTGAAATAGTTAAGCAAATTACAATATCAGATGCATGCACACTTAGGCAGACAACATTTATGCACTTTAAGAAAAAATATTATCAATACCATTAAAATCAACAAATACCTGTTCGAGTATGATGTATGATATGGTAATGCCTGTTGTCAAAACTAAGAAAGGATTACAGTTCAGAATCTCCTTCATTTGTCACTAATGGCACACAAAAGATTAAGAGATAAATAGAGTAGTCTAATTATAATTTAGTTACGGACGGAACAACATTTTGAACAAACAAAAGAAAAAAAAATTTGAAGTAAATAATGTGCTTTTACTGAATTTGACCTTTATTTCAACAGCAAATAAACCGAAAAACAGTTAGACAGTCTAAGAACGGGGATATTTTTTAAGAAATCTAATGGTTTTTGCTCCGTCGTGGGCTTGCTTCGCTCAGGGAAAAAAGAAAAATTCAAGCTTTTATGTACTCGAAAGCGGTATATGCTGAGTTGCACACGCTAACCCTATTAATTATTATTTCTTAGATAAAAAAAGTGTTTATTTGCAGTGAAAATAAGTGTAATTTTCGCAGAAAACGGACGTTTTTCATTAGGAAACACTTTTTTTTTAGCAGAAAAGCCTTTTCCGCCATTAACTATAATAAAACCAATAAAGATACTTAATGAAGATAAAAATATATATATCGTTCTCCTTAGAGAAAGAATGGAAGTTATGTGCCAATAGGTAATAACAAATGTGCCGGGCAGTAATTGCGTCGCAAACATAAAGTATAGGGGAAGCTTACTGTGGCTTTGTTCAATAGCACACTTACCCGGCATCCTGATTGGATTTTTAGTCCTAAACTGCGAACGTAGATTTGTGGATTACTTATGTTTATTTGGTTGGGGTTGTGCAGGAAGTATGTCAGAATCATTGCTGTGCTTCGGGATATTTCTATGTTAAATTCATATAAGCTGTATCTTAGAAACGTTGTAAAAAAAAAAAATCTGAAATAGTATTACGCTAATGTTGTTGTAATAAGAATACATTTTATTACAAAGCAAATTACTCTAAAATTGGTGTATTAAGAATAAAAAGGTTTTACTACAAGGCATTGGAGTTAGATTTGTTTTTATATTCTAAACCTATCATTTCTTCACTTTCTAAATAAACAGACCAAAAGCAATGATGTCAAGCGAAAGTTCATTTATCATATTTTTGTCAGTTAAAAAAAAACACAGATGTGATTTACTTAACATTTTGATGCGGTAATTTCTCAATTATTTTTGTTAAAGATTCTCGTTACTTCCTATTTTTTAAGCATTTTTTTAGAGGCCACCGTCGTAAAAGAAACAGAAACACTTGAGTCATTTAGTTTAACCCTGGATAGGTACGGTCCTCGGACACCCCTTTAAGGGTATACTCGGACGCGAACGACCCCGACGCCAAAAAAAATTCTTGAAAAATCAGTTTTTGCAGTAACCTCCTTTTTTCTTTTGCCAAAAAAAAACTTCAATGAATGCTTAAAACAACTGTAAAGATAAATACTACTCATCTGCAGAAAAACTATTTATTATAAATATTTTAAAAAATTAAGTAGAAAAAAAAGACCTGACATAAAAATTCATAAAAAAAAATGTTTATACATATATACACAAATCCTTTTAGGAATTGATTCTTGAATGTTTAGGACACATCTTGATGTATTTTGGATGAAGTCAGACCCATGGAGGTGAAGATCTGAAATGAGAAAAAAAGGGTAACTTTTTTTGGCCAAAAAAAATTGTCCAAATTTCATGAATTTTTTTGGGTACCCAAATGAAATAGGAAGTGGCTAATTTTTTTAGGGAATAACCATATGTTATCCTAAAATAGAAATATGTAAAAAAATCTTCATTATTTTGTGAATTACATTTATATCAGGGGCCATATCTAAAGGTAATTTTTTGAGTACTTGGAAATTTCGTAAAAAAATACATATATTTAATATATAATATGATATTTATGCAGGTAAAAATATACCAAAATATCACAATTTCTATAGGGAACAAGAATATATATAGATAGGGCAGCTTACGCCTCGGATATGTCCACAAAATGGCCGCCAACCACACTGACTCAGACTCCCTAATGTGCCACTTGAAATGTAGGAAGGGTATGTCAATTTCAAGGTGTTATTTACTAATCTAATTATTATTGGATATGCATAAAAATTGTATGGTGGGTTGCTGGATAATTGTCGATTATTTTACGACTATAAAATTAAAATTCTGACCCAAAAAATTTTTTTTGAAGGGAAATAAAATCGAAAAAAAAAATGTAAAACAATATTTTAGCTAAAAAAATTTGATGATATTCAATCAAAAAAAAGTAAACAAAATTTTCCGACAAATAAACATCTAGAGGAATCATTACTCTGTGATAGTTCCTTAGTAAGTAGTAATTTTGAAAGAATTGGGAAAAAACGAAAAAATGGCAATCACCGGAAAATCGAACACATACCTATATATACGCCATATCTGGCTAAAAAAAAGATAGGCATGGGTAGCCAGATCATCTAGAAACACTTTCCAACACTATAAAAATATAAGTTTTGCGACACTACTTGCCAATTCCTTACGGTAACATGACTAAGCAAAAAAATGCAAAACAAATAAAAAGGGGCACTCGTGGAAAAATGGCCATTCTAATATACGGCATTTCAGAAAAAAAAAATTTCAGCCACGTGCTAGGCAAACCATCAAGGCATATTTTCCGACAAATAAACATATAAATGAAATATTACTCTGTGATAGTTCCTTAGTACGTAGTAATTTTGAAAGAAATGGGAAAAAACGAAAAAATGGCAATCACAGGAAAATCGAACACATACTTATATATACGCCATATCTGGCTAAAAAAAAAATAGGCATGGGTAGCCAGATCATCTAGAAACACTTTCCAACACTATAAAAATATAAGTTTTGCGACACTACTTGCCAATTCCTTACGGTAACATGACTAAGCAAAAAAATGCAAAACAAATAAAAAGGGGCACTCGCGGAAAAATGCCCAACATTCTAATATACGGCATCTCAGATAAAAAAAAAAGACATGCACGTGTTAGCCCAACCATCAAGGCACACTTTCTAACACATAAACATGAAAAAAAAATCAATAATATACGGCAATTCCTTACTACGTAGTAAATTTTTACAAATATTGAAAAAAAACAGAAATTGGCAACCGCAGTTAAATACCCAATATACCAATAACTACGTCGTATCTGACAAAAACAAAATCACGCATGGGTAGCCAGATCATCTAGACACACTTTCCAACATTAAAAAAGCAAAAGTTTTACGACACTATTTCGCAATATCTTACGGAAAAATGACTTGGCAAAAAAATTAAAAAAAATTAAAAAGGGACACTCGCGGTAAAATGCCCGACATTCTAATATACGACATCTCAGATAAAAAAAAAGACATGCACGTGTTAGCCCAACCATCAAGGCACACTTTCTAACACATAAACATGAAAAAAAAATGAATAATATACGGCAATTCCTTACTACGTAGTAATTTTTACAAATATTGAAAAAAAAACAGAAATTGGTAACCGCAGTTAAATACCCAATATACCAATAACTACGTCGTATCTGACAAAAACAAAGTCATGCATGGGTAGCCAGATCATCTAGACACACTTTCCAACACTAAACAAGCAAAAGTTTTACGACACTATTTGGCAATATCTTACGGAAAAATGACTTGGCAAAAAAATGAAAAAAAAAATGAAAAAGGGGCACTCGCGGTAAAATGGTCCTCGTGGTGATGAACGACATTTTAACTAAAAAAAAAAACATGCACATGGTAGCCAAACAATCCACCAAGACTTTCCACAACTGATAACCTATACAAGTTGCACCATTCTACGACAATTTCATAATACGTAATAACTTTGATAATTATGCAAACTACCTCAGAAGGGTAAACTCGGACGCGAACGACCCCGACGCGTCTCAGAAATCGGGGAAGGAGTACAGCTACAGCAATGCACATCTGGACACTACTAGAGCGTGTAGGGGAGACACCTCCTGCAGGTCGATCACCCACAAATTCAGTCACAGGGGTGAGTCACGTGAGAAAAACCTGTTTTTTTTTGACGCTCGGGGTCGCAAACGACCCACCGTACCTATCCAGGGTATGATTCCGCACATTTCAATATTTGTTGGGCTTATTCTCTTGAACATTCATATGTAACCAATAATTCGTCAATCTTCCTTCCTGTAAGTATCATTTCATGACCTTATTACACCGGGGTCTTAAATCTATCAATGAATTGTAATGAAATAATGCATTTGCTACATTCGAATAAGTATTGAACGAACTAAGATTCCTTTTTCTCTTTCTATACTAGTAAAGGAATTTCTTACCTAGAACCGTTTTCAATAAAGATATTGAAAAATTAAAAATACATATAATTTTCATGTTTTTGATTGATAAAATCACTCTATATGGATATATAAAATGATCACTCCCAACATCCAGCAAATCTTCACCAATTTGATATTTTATTCCTTAAATCTGATGTTCGTCTCGACCTGCTCGTACGGAACTGATGTATATCTACCCGTTTTGATTACATTTCTAACAGTTTTGTGACCTGATACAATTTTAAAGTAAAAATAAATGGCAAACTTTGAATATATGCTATTATTATTATTATTATTATTATTATTATTATTATTATTATTATTATTATTATTATTATTATTATTATTGTCGTTGTCTTGAATAGCGATAGTGATAGCAATATTAAAACTAGTTTTCATATCAGTATAAATAATAATAATAATAATAATAATAATAATAATAATAATAATAATAATATAAAATTTCTATAATTTCCATGATATTAATGAAAAATTATAATAATTATAGAAATACAAAAATAACAATACAATAAGGTTTCTCTATTATAGATGAGTAGGTTACATCGGCAACATGTTATTTGACAACACTCCAATCTGAAAGAAATGTGAATAACTCTATTTTGTTATCATTGATGTATCTGTTACTTAATTTGCTTACCTGTGCGCAAAAAATATAAGATTAATAAGAAATTGTATGAAATAGCTTCATCATTCATCATAAAATCGTTTTCAGTATTATCTGAAAAATGAACGGGAAGCAATGAAAGTTGGCTAAGTCTCCCATTCCCCGTGTTATTTAGATATCGATTCATGGAAGGGTATGCTGTTTAATTTCGCGTCCTTTAACTCTCCCGGCGGGGAGCAAGGGATATCTTAACGATCGCTTTCAAAATATATGAGAAGTCAACTTTATTCACATGAGCGATTCTCTAGTCTCTCTTGATACACACTGCACAAACTAAGTGTTGTGGAAATAGCAGGGGAGCCTTTCCAAAATGGCTTTGTTATCTCGAAATGTTATTCAATTGGAAACTGGACAAGTCATTTCTATTTATATTTCACTTCGTTTTATTGGCCGACGATACATTCAACAAGCTATCATAGTGTCGATATAATTTACATTCTTCTTTGTGATAACATTTCACAAGAGTGGAAGGAACATTATTTGACATTTTTATTGATCTATTCTTAATTTTATTATCTAATGGTTTATTTTCTTAATTTTCGTTAAAAAATTTGAAAAGAAAAGAAAATTGCTAAATGATTTTAGATGAATTACTGTTCATCTTGCTACAAACTGTTTTCGTTATATCATACTAAGATTGCACAGTAGCAAATAACTATATGAATAGTTGTTTAGCAAAATGAAAGAAATCCCCAGTAAATAAAACGACTCCTTAATATAGAAATAAAAGAAATCCACTGAAAATAGGAGGCATAGCCCAGAAGTAACTGGACTACTTTCAGAGAGTTGGAATTTACCAAAACTGAAGGATGTGTAAAATATCAGTTGAGCATGTATTGCAGCAATATAAGTATAAAAAATTGCAATTTGGTGTTATCAGCATGTCTTAGTGTACCAGACTATTCTGGGTGTACAGTTAGAGTCAAAAGAACGCCGACATTCAGGGGAAATCTTTCGTCAGACGTCTCTAGTGTTCCCATGACAAAACAGACAGCGAGTTACTCTTCTTGTTAATGCTATGAAATGGGCGGAGCTTCTTCCAACCTTAGTGAACCAAAGATAGTAAAGGGCTGTTTTTGTTAGCGAAAGCATTGAAATGTTACAAATCGAGTTGGCATATATCATACTCAGTTATCATTATTTTGACGTCTCAAATATTCACTATAAATACTGAATATACAAATACACTAACACATATATACTGTATATATATATATATATATATATATATATATATATATATATATATATATATATATATATATATACATACATATATATACATATATATATATATATATATATATATATATATATATATATATGTATGTATATATATATATATATATATATATATATATATATATATATATATATATATATATATATATATATCATGAACCCACAATATCATGTAGAAAATCTTGGAGTGTCGTAGCTAAACAATTCCTTCTATTAACAGCTACATTAGCTTATTTTGACATTAGTCTTGTTCAAGTTACCGATGAAAGAAAAAAGTAGATTCATTTATGGTTCTACGTTGTAAAATATTAATAAAAAAAAAAACACCATACATGAGTTATAACCACCTAAAGGACGTTCAGAGAGAGAGAGAGAGAGAGAGAGAGAGAGAGAGAGAGGGAGAGAGAGAGAGAGGAAGAGAGAGAGAGATCAAATAGTTTGATCTTACTCGAGTTAATGAAGTAATCTACCAGCACATAAACTCCTTTTCAGACATTTATGCATATCAAAATTTTGTTTGTCATTATTATGCAATGTTTCCAATAGAAAGGATTGTATTATGCTCCCAAAACCTTAGCGATATTTTTCAGATGCTAGATTGACTGCTATAAACTACTTCCAGTTTATAGATATTCATAGATTATAACATTTCGTAATACGTGAGGATACTTTATTGTAACATATTTCTCAAGTTATTCAGATTCAGGGGTATGCGCCGTTTCAGTCTTTAAACCCAAAGCAACTTTCCCTTTATTCATCATTTTTATTGTACATTCCCATTCCTTGAGCTTTGTCGTCTCACCGTCTTATCTTGGCCTAGAATGGTTAGCATTGCCATTTGAACTAAAATTTTAAACATATAGAGTAAAATCTTTGCTACAGTGCTAATTCAATCTTTATAGCAAGTGCTTTATTCACTTGATAATCATCGAGACCAAAAGGCAAAATTGGAGATAGTTATTATAGGGTATAAATAACGGGATTATTTTGTTAGATTCAAATGCTTATCCAAGTAATGGGTGATTTTGGGGAAACATAGCTATAATTAGTGAGTCGTCTTTTGCTTTTGGGCGTTTGGAAGATTTGGTTCCTTAAGGTTCTGTATGCCAACATTTGCCCGGCTGCATATAGTTTGATCATCATATTTTGTACTCCTCTGGATACCTAAAATGCTCTGTGGTAAAATATAACTGGTTACTTTAAAATTAACTAAGATATTTTCGTTAACTGGAATGTTGATATAGAAATGGGATATATATTGAATAAAAAATCTGAGCAGCACCACTTATTCATGGAAGCATGCTTCATAATGGAGATTGTAAAAATAAGATAGAGGAAAATGATATACAAATCTCCAAATGCCTTATTTCGAAATCCAGCTAATGAATTTCTTCTCTTGGCTTCACACAAGTATCCAATAGTTCCAAGTCGGAATGGTCAAGTGAAGGTGTTTCATGCTGCCGCTTGGGAGAGATTTCTTTTATGAAGGCACAGTGAGAAACTAAGAACCAAAGTTGACGCTCTAAGACGAGCACCGAGGCAGAAAGGCATTAATTTTAAAGATAATGTTTAATAAATAGATGAATGAATAATGATAGAAAGGAACACAAATGTTAAATAACGAATCAGGGAATAGAGGAAGAAGCTCAGGAAATAAAATCTAAAGAAAGAGAGAAAATATTTAGGAATCCATGAGTATCGCTCCTCAACTATATGATTTAGTGATTAAAGGGACAATAAAACATTTATTTCCGAGATATTTTAATATTTGGTTTTTCCCTTCCCCCGCTTACGGCACCAGCTGTATAGCCAAATTTGCTAGAACATTAACGGTTATTGAATAACATTCAGGTAATGATACAATATCTTACAGGCTGTATCAAGAATCTAGACTTAACCTGTCTCCACAACCCCTAAAACAGAAATGACTTTCCTATTTCCTCAGTGCCGGACTGGCCGGGGAAGGGGGGTGGAGGAGAAACTCCCCCCCCCCCCTTTCCCTGGAAAGTGTCTACTATTTTCCCTCCTACGAAAAAGTAGCAATTGAAAAATAATGGTATATATATATATATATATATATATATATATATATATATATATATATATATATATATATGTGTGTGTGTGTGTGTGTGTGTGTGTGTGCGTGTGTGTGTATATGTATGTTTTGTATTTGTAGTGAATGGTTGAGACGTCAAATGAATATACAGATTTGAATTATGGCAACTCGATTTGTAACATTTGTATGCTTTAGCTAACAAAGGCAGCCCCGTAATATCTGATTCGCCAAGGTTTGAGAATGCTCCGCCCATTTCGTAGAAGTTGTAAGATGAGCAACTCCTTGTCTGTTTTGTCATGGGAACACTAGAGACATTTGACGAAAGATTTCCCCTGAGTGTCGGCGTTCTTTTGATTCCAACTGTACATTAAAAAACAAGTTTTCCATACATGATTATAAACTTTCATATCTTGTTTTGATAAAGATTACTAGTTTCTATAACGCTTTTTGATTGGTATTCTGTTAATTATTCATCTTTGTAAATTGTCTTGATTGTACTAGTTTTATAAAACTCAAACACACCAATAAGGTTTCCAATTCTCTGAAGCGTGAATAATTGAAGGTAATAGAAGGTAAAGAATGAGAATCATCTCTTTATGGAACTTTGAAACTGAAAGTACAGCATCTGGCATACCGCTAGTAAACTTCAAAGGATTCAAATCCTGCGCCTTCATGTATTATTATTATTATTATTATTATTATTATTATTATTATTATTATCATTATTATTATTATTATTATTATTATAACTCGCCAAGCAACAACCCTAGTTGGAAAACCAAGTTGCTATAAGCGCAAGGGCTCCACCAGGGAAAAATAGTCCAGTGAAGAAAGGAAATGTGGAAATAAATAAACAATATAAGAAGTAATGAACAATTAGAATAAATTATTCTAAAAACATTAACAATATTAAAACAGATATGCCATCCTGTTCAACATAAAAACATTTGCTGTAAGTTTGAACATTTGAAGCTCTACTGAATTAACTACTTGATTAGGAAGATCATGCCACAACTTGGTCACAGCTGGAATAAAACTTCTTCATTACTGTATAGTATTGAGCCTCAAGATGAAGAAGTCCTGACTATTAGAATTAACTGCATGCCTAGTATTCCTGCAGGTTGGAACAGTCCTGAAAGATCTGAATGTAAAGAATGGTCAGAATTATAAAAAATCTCATACAAGATGCATAATGAACTAATTGAACGACAGTGCCAGAAATTAATATCTAGATCAGGAATAAGGAATTTAATAGACCGTAAGGTCCTGTTCAACAAATTAAGATGAGAATCAGCAGCTGAAGACCAGACAGGGGAACAATACTCGAAACAAGGGTTGAATAAATGAATTAAAATACTTTCTCAATAAGCCAATTATTTTTGCACAACTGAAGAAGACACAGACCTAATGTGTTTCTCAAAAGTAATTTGCTGTCGAAAATCACACCTAAAATTCTAAGAGTCCTACAAAGTTAAAGAAACATTATCAATGCTGAAATCCGGATGTTAAGGAGCCACTGTCCTTGACCTACTTACGATCATACTTTGAGTTTTTTTTCAAGATTCAACTGCATACCCAATAATTTGCACCATGCACTAATTTTAGCTAAATCTCTATTAAAGGATTCAGAAATCCCAGATCCACATTCAGGAGATGGGATTGATGCAAAGAGAGTAGCATCATCTGCATACGCAAAAAGCTTGTTTTTTAGGCAAAACCACATGTCATGTGTATATTTTATGAAAAGTAACGGACCAGGAACACCACCCTAAGTAACACCAGATTTCACATTCCTATACTCACAACAACTCTGCGATCTATTATTTAAAACTTCAATAATGACGTTAAGAAACGACCCACCCAATCCCCCCTTTTTCTGTTTGAAAACAAGGGCCTCATAATTAATATGGTCAAAGCCAGCACTAAAATCAAGGCCAATTATACGAACTTCCTGACCACAATCAAAGGATTTGTGTACAGCAATGCAGATTGTAAGAAGGGAATCATATGTTCCAACGCCTTTACGAAAACCAAATTGCAAACTAGGGAACAGATAATTACCTTCAGCAAACCTATTAAGACATTCTGCCAAAAGACGTTCAAAAACTACAAATCTTAAGTTGTTAAGGTATTCCCCATTGATATTGATTCCCACATTTCCGAGTCTATATTATTAAAAACTTCTAGACATGCAGTGAATGATTTAGGTGGGATCGGTCTCCCTATTTAATTCCTTTCTCAATCGGAATTTTCTTACTATCTTTATGTAGTTTTAGGATTGATGTACTTCCTGTAAAGATATCTTAAGGTGTTCTAACATGAGATTCTTCAATTCCTTGTTATTGAAGGGCTTTCATTACTGCTAAAGTTTCGACGGAATCAAATACTTTCTCATAGTCTATAAATTGTTGAATACCCGCTTCTAAAGCCTGTACCTGTCCTCCTGGTCGATTAAAGCCTAGCTGTCTTTCTATTCTGCCTTATATGATTTTTGTAAAATGTTTTATATATCAATGAGAGTAAACTTGATGGGCGGTAATTTGTCAGGTCTTTTGTGTCCCCCTTTTTTTTAAATTACTATAATGATAAAATTTCCCAAGCTGCAGGTATAGAGCATTCTTTCGGATATTTGGTGTAGAGTTCAGCCAGTTTTAATACAACAAAATCTCTTCCATCTATCATTAAGTCAATTGTTAGGCCATCTCCTCCAGCTGCTTTCGTTCTTTTCAAGCATTTTAATACTTTCTTTATTTCTCCTACTGTTACGTTTGATACCGGCTCAGGTGTTGCATTATTTCTATCAGTGAAGTTATTTCTCATATCACTATTTTATAGCATTGTTTAGAGATCCTCTGTAATTTTTATAACTCCACCTCTATTGTGAGTAATAGTATATATATATACATATATATATATATATATATATATATATATATATATATATATATATATATATATATATATATATATATATATATATATATATATATATATATGGGTCAAGGTCATTCATGTCAACATCAATAGTATTGAATAATAAATTTAATGTTTTATCAGGTCATTGTGAGGCAATAGATTTTCCTATGAAACACACGGCCAAATTAAGTAAAACAGTGCATGCTCCCGTAGATTTGCAACGAATTCATACAATAATAAGCCAAAATGAGTTACGACCAACCTTATATGCTGTAAATTCAGAACACAAATCCTTTACGTTATTTTTTTACTCTGGTAGTCCACGTAATATCATGGATTTGAGGACACATCATTTGTTGTTTTCGAACTTTCCGATAGAAAAATCCGGAGTAAGACTCTCGGGTATAGGAAATAATGAATTAAATGTCATAGGCATAACTCATGTTCAATTCAAAGTCGGTAAACGCACGTTTGCCAATACATTTGTTGTTGTACAAAACATTGATATGTATCCAGCTGTAATTATAGGATACCCATCTATAGGAAATCAAAACATTATCTTAGCCCCTGCCAAGCACGGCGTGTATATCAAAGGAAAATTCTATAAGTCTTCTAATACCTTAAAATCAGTTTTGGATAAAAAGGAGACGACAAATGTAACCGTAACGTACGTTGAAGAACCAATAACTTGTCTCACTAATAAAGAAATAATATACGCAACCCAGCAGAATTCTCGTTCACCCGTAATATCATCTTGCACGCAATCTACCTTCGAATTTAATAGTGCAAATAAAGTAAACATTACCGGGATCTGAAATATTAATCCTTTCCGACACTTTGAAAACTAACGGATTGTCTGTCACACAAGCTATTTATACAGTAGGCTCACATCAACAATGTAATATTGAAGTCTGTAATCATTTAAATAACACTTTAGTAATTCACAAAAATCAACATATCTTGGATGTAGAAGTTTATAAACATCGTATTCTTACCGTTGCTGAAATCAATCACGCTCAATCAGTTGCGGATGAATCCCTTTTGCAATCTATTAAAAATAAAATCAATAAAGACATTCAAGACGAAGAAATTCAGCGGAAAGTTTTTGGACTTTTAACTAATTATCATGATGTTTTTTTCCACTACGGATGGATCCTTAGGAAAAACAGATGTGATCGAGCATCAAATAAGGTTGAAGGACAAGAAGAAAATTTTCTATGTACCCTCGTACAGACTCCCTATGAAATTCCAGAATGAAATAAATGATGAAGTAGGTAAAATGCTAGAAGAAGGAGTCATTAGGAAATCAATTTTTCCTTTAATAGTTGTACCGAAAAAAGATCGAACATGGCGTATCTGCGTAGACTTCCGTCGTCTAAACGAGGAGACGATCCCTGATCGATTCCCAGTGCCAGGTACTGACGATATTTTGTCTTTGTTAGGTCAGAATAAACATTTTACCAGTTTGGACTTACTTAAAGGCTTTCACCAGATACCATTAGAAGAAGATAGTATCCCATACACAGCCTTCAGCACAGCCAGGGGACATTATGAATTTTTACGGATGACTTTTGGTTTACGTTGTGCTCCCATAACATTTACAAGAATGATTAACATAGTGTTTGGAGACTTGTTAGGGGATATATTGCATGCCTATATGGACGATCTTGTAATCTTTTCCAACACCTTAGAAGAACATCTACGTAAGTTAGAACTAGTACTACAGAGATTAAGACAACATAACTTAAGGGTAAAGATTAGTAAGTGTGAGTTTTTTGAAACAGAATTAATATATTTAGGTTTTATGGTGTCAAGCCAAGGTCTTAAAGTAGTTCATGATAAGGTGTCAGCTATACGTAATTTTCCCATACCTACTAATGTCAAGGGAATACAGCAATTTCTGGGTTGTAGTGGATATTACAGGCGTTTTATACGCAACTATTCAATAATAGCCGCTCCTTTAACTGATCTTACGAAGAAGGGCGTAGATTTCATATGGTCTGAGCATCATCAACAGGCGTTTAATACCTTGAAAGATGAACTGTGTAGTTTTCCTATCTTAAAATTTCCTGACTTCGGTAAGGAATTCTTCATTGCAACAGACGCCTCAGACTTAGGAGTAGGAGGGGTATTACTTCAGCAATATGATAAACAATTTTTCCCGATAGCTTTTTATTCTCGAAAACTGAGAACTTCCGAAAGTAAGTATGCAGTAATAGACAAGGAAGGGCTAGCTATTGTTAATTCACTAGTGCATTTTAAGTTCATAACATACAGATATCCCGTTAAGGTTCTTACTGACCATAAACCACTAACCGAGTTCTTTAAAGGCTTCAACCACAGCCCTAAACGAACTCGGTGGCATTTGATCATTCAAGATTTTGGCGCAAGAATCGGGTATTTACCTGGGAAAGCAAATATCATTGCGGATGCATTATCATGCAACCCCATGTCATCTTGTACGGAGCCTTTAGCTGAATTAATAGATATATCAACATCCATGCCTATTGTTAAAACGATATCTGAACAAGAAGATTTATGCTAGAGCGCTGAATTATTACAGACTGAGCAAAGAAAAGATCAGAAAATAGAAACATTTATAAATGTTTTGAAAGGCAATCATAAGGAAAAGGGATATATAAAGTATAAGCAGCAGAATTATATAATCAAAGATGATATTCTGTGTAGGACCGTGACAAGGAAAACCCGCAATACACCACATGTAACTAACGACCATGTAGTCGTACCAATCTCACTTATTTCCACTGTCCTGAATTGGTTGCATGCAAATCCATTACATGGACACCCGGGGTTCTCATTAATGTCACAGAAAGCCAAATCATTGTTTTATTGGCATACAATACTTACAGATATAAAAAGACACATAGCTAATTGTCGCATATGTCAGGAAAACAAAGGGAATACGAAAACACCTGTCATCCTAGGGGCTTATCCCGTGCCCAATCAACCCTTTGAAAGAATACATTTAGATTTGTTAACAGGATTTTACGAGTCAGATAGAGGAAATAAGCACCTCTTAGTACTTAGTAATTGTAGATGCTTTAACTCGATATACAGAACTAATAGCGCTTAAAACTAAAACTGCGATTGAATGCGCTAGGAAGTTTTACGAGTGTTACATTTGTAAACATGGAATGCCACACATGATAATCTCAGACTCGGGTGGTGAATTTAATAATCACTTTCTTACCTCATTGTGTGAATTCCGTAGCATAAAGAAAATAAATACCATGATATATCACCCAGAGTCGAATGGGCTAGTGGAAAGAGCAAATAGGAAGGTTTTAAATATATTAAAAGTAACACTAGGGGGATCAGACCCCAACTGGGATATTGCAATACCTGCGGTACTGAGTACTCTGAATCATTCATATCATATATCAATTAAAATGTCACCGCATGAAGCATTGTATGGTACCCCAGTTGGAACGCCTTTCCATGTATTAATGCCTACAACTAATCTATCAAATCCTTTAAAAGAATGTATAAAGGCAAGCAAAAGTCGATATGATATCCTTCGAAAGAATTTAGAAGAATCACAAATCATAATGAAAAGGAATCATGATAAAATAGCGAAGCCAACTAAAACATATACCGTGGGTGATAATGTATATATACAGGTAAATGTACGTAAAGGACTCAATTATAAACTAACACCTAAGTTTGAAGGCCCATTTAACATTTTGGAAACATTAACGGCCAATAGGTTTAGAGTTCAAAACGTATCCCAACCCACGGATGAGAGAATAGTACCATTGGCTCACATAAGAAATTAAAAAAAAAAAGAGAGAGAGGAAAAGAAGTGAGGGAAAAATTTTTATTTGTATGATTAAAAGTTTTCTTCTTAATACAGGAGTAATTACATATATTTTTCTCGTTACAGGTTTCCAAGATGAATTTTTTGTTGTTGGGAGTGATATTGTTCGCTCAGACATTTTTCTCGTGTGGGACGAGCTCTAAAACTAAAAGTATAGATTTTAAATATGGCACTATAGTTGAAAGAGAAGAAGACATTTTTATTACATCAAGCAACGTAGTTGTAGAAGTACATATGCAAGCAATTTTTCTTCCAGAGAATGTTGTCACTAGCTTAAAAAGCGCCATTTCAAGGTTTGCTGTCTCATTAGATGAGTTGCATAGAAGACATTTTCATTTGACTACAGAGAGTTCGCTTGGATCGACACTAAAAGTTGCAGAGATGCTATCTGATGACTTGCAAAATAAGACTTACAAGACAGAATCTTTGGCTCGTGACCTTTTGATGTGGACTGTAGGGCACGAACATAAATAAAGACGAAACCCGTTTATTTTTGCTGCATTAAAAATTTTTGGGTCTATTGCAAGTTTAGGTTTTGGAATTTCCAATCGTCTTAAGATTAGTAATCAAAATAAGAAAATTGAGTTCTTGACTCATGAAGATGTATTGATTATGTCAGAACTAAGGAATCAGTTAGCTTCAATCAATCAAATTATGGATTTAGTAAATGAACATTCCAGTAATATCAGTCAGATTATGGAAGTACAGGATTTGCTGGCAACGTTAACGTATTATGATTCAAAAATAGATCACATACATAACAGAATTGCACATTTCATTGAGAAATCCAAAGATTATGTAGAAGCTATATCGTTAGCAACTAAAGGTGTACTGCCGCCCCATTTGTTGCCTATAAAATACTTAAAGTTAGTTCTGGAGAACGGACGGGAGAAACTAGGCTATGTTCCTTTGTTAGACGAACGTAGGTTAGAATTTTATTACAGCCTAATTACAGTAAGCGTTGAAAATAACAGGATTATGATTACAATTCCCTTTGATTCTTCTGATGCCTGGCAATCTTACAGGATATCACCATTTCCGACTTTTATGATGAATCACTCAAATCCAGTAATATCCAGTTTGACAAGACACGTATTGATTTCCCCAGACAAGGAAACATATACGGTCATTAAAGACTTAAATCAATTAACTCACTGTTCAGACGCAATGGATAGAAAAATAGATTCATGCGAGTTAGGTATAGTGCTAGACGGTGCTCTCTCCCATACAAGTGAAAATTGTCTGGATAAGCTTTATCCCTTTGACAATAATGAGTTCAATTTCAGACTGAACAACGGCTCGTGGATACAATACGACAAGGACGGCTTCAATGTATCATGCCCTTACGGATCCACGTCCTATGCCAAAATCTTTGTTGCAGCAGATGGTTGTATCGGGACTTCCCCTAATTCCATGGTGATCGGGATCAAAACCATCATCAGAGAACGAGCCTACTTCGCGAACTTCACGTGGACGACTACAATGCCATCACTACCTCTCCCATACAACAAACCGGTAGCCAAGCAGTTGATGAAATTGACCGAGATGGACCACCTGTCACCGACTTATAAGGAATTTCTTCACCCCATACTACTAGCAGGAACAGTTGTGACGGTGATGATATTTATCGCCGCGAACATCCTTGTTTGGCGTAGGTTAAGGAACAGTTTGCAGCTAAAACAGAACGTTTTGCCATGTCCAGACAAAACTCCTTATTTAATTCAGTTTAAAGCCGTTTGAAAGTGGCCACTTCATTCACTAAAAGGAGTAAAATTGTCTGGGAATAGCGTGTGTACGAAAAGCAGTTAGTACGCTAGCAATATGTAATTGAAGAAACTATAGAACATTTGCATTGTTAAAAATACATTTAAAAAACATTTAAAAAAATTAATCATTTTGTTCTCTCGGCATCTAATAAAATATATAAGCCGATATGTTAAAAGAAAAGAGAAAAAAAATAAAAAATAAAAATAACAGAATCTATGGGCATCTAATGAAATATATAAGCCCTATATATATATATATATATATATATATATATATATATATATATATATATATATATATATATATATATGTACAAAACCGTGGTACGTGTACGTACCAGGAATTCGTGTTTGTGCACTAAAATTTAATCTTTACTAAGGTAACAAATATTTTTATTAATTACCGTATTGTGTTAATCTATGTTTCTGACAAAGGTAACAATTATTCTTCGACAAGTTACCGAATCATATGTATAGCAGTATTTTTTGGGGGTACCATATAATCATTTGCTAGCAATGTACCATATATGTGATCTGTATTTATCATGCATTTTTTTCTTTGCTTTGGTAATATCTTTTACATATGCATTATTGTTATTATTTATTTTTTTATGTGCCTATTTGGACATTCGTCCTCATTTGCTTATGGCTAAAGTTAAACAAAGAATAATACATGTATCCAGTCACACTCCTAGTAAACATATTTTGGCTTGTTGTTAAATTTTTAGAAAAACAAAAAAATTGAGATAGCTGGCCGAGCTAATGTAATAGTTAGTTATTACATGTTTAAAACACATGACGTAATATGTCATTGTGGAAGAAGAAGCTAGCGTGAGATTTGCTGTAGTCAGACAAAATCATAACAGGATGCATTTTGTATCTCTCAGCAATGTAACATTTTTATGAAGCATAAACACAAATGCATACCGTGTGAAAGATTATGTCGCCACCGGATGCAGGTGTCTTCCTAGACTAATGTGAGGTTTACATATTTTGTTTAAATGCTGAGACAACTAAATATACGATATCTGTGATATCGATATTTTAGGCAGTTCTTATCTATACTTCACCTGAATTGGTCATCCGACCAAACCAGCCATACTCCTGTGATGGAGATGTTTAACACTGTTGTTTTTAGAGAATAAACCATTTTAAAGTTACCATGCTTGACTTTAATTCAAGACTCAACATCTCAAACAACACATACTCAATGTGTGTTAATAATAGTAGCACACTAATATATATTTATATATATATATATATATATATATATATATATATATATATATATATATATATATACATATATATATATATATATATACATATATATATGAATGTGTGTTTGTGTGCGTGAGCATGCATGTGTGTGTTTTTCATTATATCTCTGTTGGCTTTGCAAAAGACTCGCTTTTCGATGATCAGAGTTCCAGTCCTTTTCATGTTTGACAGAAGTACTATATCTAAATCACACCATCCATCACCAAGTGGTCCAATGCTTAGGGTTCCAGTAGTGCTAAGGTCTAGTAATAAGGGAATGTGGCTAGCCCCCATAGTATTGTGCTGAGGAACCAGAAGTCTGTTATCATCTGGCAACACACCGGGGTTTCAAGGAGTAGAACGAGAAGAGAAAAGTAGTATGCTCTCTTTCTATGAATTGTAAATACACACACACACACACACATATATATATATATATATATATATATATATATATATATATATATATATATATATATCGTCCCAATGCACAGAAAAATTGTTTTTAAAAGTTATAATTCAGGAAACGGGATAAGACAGAGGCGAATCTGATCTTTCAAACTTACTTGTATTTGAACAAAGAGTTTTGTATTATTCCTGAGCACTTCATTTACGTTATCAAAGTCAATAATCCTGGTTAGCGTGTTTAAACAGTCATTATATCTAAAACATTTTCAATTACTATTATACCCGTGATCTTACATCAATTAAATACACATCATATTTCGGGCGAGATTACAGCTGGGAGACCAAACAATTTACTTTACATTACACCAAAAAAAAGTACAAGTCAAAAAAGGCTTATCTTCGGTGCCCTCTGGCACAACAGAAGGACGTTAGCCCTTGATCGTGGCTCTCTTCAAACTGCAAACAGGCGTGGCAGACTATCACGATGTGATCCCTTGGGCGTCATGTGGTAGGTGCCATCTTGCCTACGGGTTCTAGGTATAGGTCCCCTCTTTGAATTTGAAAGCAGTTTCTACCGGTCTTCTGGCTGCAGTCTTCCCACCATCCTGTAACTATGAAGGTGGAGACAGGATATAAATCAAGTCATCAGATATAAGACGTCAACAGTCTTCTGACGCAACTGGGAGCTGAGTCTAGTTCTATTCTCATGCGACGGCAGCAGAAGAGGTCATTAGCATGACCTCAAAAGGTTTTAACACTATGTTACTTGTGACAATACATATACATGCATGTGTGTGTGTGCACTAGTGTATTTCCAAATTGAATTGTATCATAAAAAGAATAATAAAATTACTTTTATATAGAAGATGCATTAAGCTGCTTACACATAAACGATGATTTGGTAGGTGCAGACAGGAGAGAGATGAAGCGCAAATTTGAAGAAAATTGACTTTAGTGAGACCATTCCAGACAACGCCTTGAGCTCTCAGTTAAACAGCCTTACTATAATTATCCTATTTTTATATTCCGGCATTTGCTCAATCCTGCGTGCACTCACTGAATATCCGCCAGCGAGCATGAGCTAGAGGGTTCTGGTGGCTTATTGGAAACGTTCTTAGCTGGTAATCTGCTAGAATGGTGTTCGTGTCCTGCTCAAGCTCGATAGTTTCTTGTATTGTCTGTGACCATACCATCTTTTTGAGCTAAAGATGAGGGAGGAGGTTTTTTTGGGGGAGTAAGCATGTTACCTGCTGAGTCATCTGTAGTAGCCACCTTGCCCTCCTTGGTCCTAGCTTGGGTGGAGACGGGTCTTGGGTGCTGTTCATATGGATCTATTGACCACTCTCTGTGGCACTGCACTGCTAGCTAGGGCATTGTCCTTATCCCTTGCCTCTGTCATTCATGATCCTTAGGGGAGACCTTAATTCCTTTAGAGGGAACTGTCTACCGTCATATGCGATTTTATGATATAAATTCATTTATAGAGAAATTCAAATATCTGATGATTATATCGTTAATACTATAACATCGTTATTTTTTTCCTTTTACTTTTATTATTGTGTTCGTACTGGGCGGTTTCTCTTCCTTTTTCTCCAAATTTCAAAAGTGAGTTATTTTGCATTCGGCACGAATGCTGAAACAAATATTAGTCACATTGAAAAAAAGTGTGATATAATAAGCAGATTATACAGCAATTTACTGACTGTTATAAAGCGGTTGAGTGGGTATAATTGATTACATATTATCGATAAAGGTAAATAAGATGATAACTTGATCTTCTGCCCTTTTTTATCTATCGTACCGGTCTCTCTCTCTCTCTCTCTCTCTCTCTCTCTCTCTCTCTCTCTCTCTCTCTCTCTCTCTCTCTTGAGACTAATAGATAAAATTAAAGACTATAAAAAAGTTATAATCTTTAAATAAACAATAATGAATTATGGACCTAAACGGGGAAAGTTCATAACAGTTTTGCAATAAACAATCAAATGTTTACGCCTTAACAAGGGTTTAATAAGAAAAAAAAAACACCATCACACTTAAAGAAACGACACTGAATTGAAGAAATTCTGAGCCTATTTTTTCCCCAAAATGCGAAAGCGTGATTCCCAGAAAATCTAATCTTGACCGTTCTCGAGGAAAGTCAACTGAAATGTCATTTTCAAGGGCCACTTCACAAAAGTACCAGAGCGAAAAGAAGAAAGAAAAAATATTTTTGAGGGATGGATCTTTTCTAAAACCTCAAGTTCCCTCTTTTTCTCATCGAAGAAGAGTGACCCTCATAAACCTTTTCGTTTGTGGAGAGAGAGAGAGAGAGAGAGAGAGAGAGAGAGAGAGAGAGAGAGAGAGAGAGAGAGAGAGAGAGAGAATGCAAATACCATTGTAATAGCTTATGATCTTGTTTTATCGTGATTTTCCTGTTGTTTTAACGTAACATGAAATGGAGAGAGAGAGAGAGAGAGAGAGAGAGAGAGAGAGAGAGAGAGAGAGAGAGAGAGAGAGAGAGAGAGAGAATACAAATACCATTGTAATAGCTTATGATCTTGTTTTATCGTGATTTTCCTGTTGTTTTAACGTAAAATGAAATGGAGAGAGAGAGAGAGAGAGAGAGAGAGAGAGAGAGAGAGAGAGAGAGAGAGAGAGAGAGAATGCAAATACCATTGTAATAGCTTATGATCTTGTTTTATCGTGATTTTCCTGTTGTTTTAACGTAAAATGAAATGGAGAGAGAGAGAGAGAGAGAGAGAGAGAGAGAGAGAGAGAGAGAGAGAGAGAGAGAGAGAGAGAGAGAGAGAAAAAAAAAAGAGAGAGAATGCAAATACCATTGCAATAACTCATGATTTTATTTTATGGTGATTTTTCATGTATTTAACGGAAAATGAAATGGAGAGAGAGAGAGAGAGAGAGAGAGAGAGAGAGAGAGAGAGAGAGAGAGAGAGAGAGAGAGAGAGAGAGAGAAAAGAGAGAGAGAGAGAGAGAGAGAATGCAAATACCATTGCAATAACTTATGATTTTATTCTATCATGATTTTCATGTTATAATTAACAGAAAATTATAGCCGACGGTCACAAAAGATTGCGTGTCACTGCTCCTCTTTTTTACTGCTCCTCTTTTTTAATGCTTCTCTTCTATTATTTTTTTTTTTTTTTATTTCAAGATACCCTAACTCAAGCTATGTTAATTCCAATGAGATTTATGATCTTTAGAATATGAATAAATGAATATCGAACTAAATTTCTTTATATGTCTTTAAATTTAGAGATAGTCTATCTCCTTTCAAGTCAACGATATTACTTGAGATTTGCTTTTGATATTTGAAAATAAAATATTACCATTCGTATAAAAAACCCACAAATTACCATGGCAAATGTGATTAAATATACATAAATTTCATATTAGATTTTAATATTTATACCTCATATTCAAAAGCATTATATTTCATTTAACTAAGATCCCTTAAATAAAGCAACGCATCTCGTACATTGTATTTCACAATTTATAAAACGTTTCAGCCTTTCCGAGTTTCTTTTTTCCTTTTCTCTTCCATTCCATATGGGGATTACACGCAATTTCCAGTGCAATTTCCAGAAAATCAAATTTCGATCGTTCTCGAGGAAAGTCAACCGTAATGCAATTCTAGAGTCCCACTTCAAAGGCATCCGACCCCTCCCCCCCCCCCCCCCCCCCCCCATCCCGAAAAAAGGAATGTCTTCGAAAGAGCTGACCACCCTAAAATCCTAAGACTCCTTTTTTCTTATCCATCAAGAACGACTTCCAAGACACATACTGTATATATGCGTATGCGCGCACGGTTTAACACACATACACAAAAACACAATTACAAACATATTTTACTCCCAAGTTCATACACACACAGTATATTTGATCTCCTTAAGATACAAATCATCACGTTACTTTACCAACTTCTTTCATATATATATATATATATATATATATATATATATATATATATATATATATATATATATATTTATATATATACATATATATATATATATATATTTATAAATATACATATATATATATATATATATATATATATATATATATATATATAAATACTGCATACACACACACACACATATATATATATATATATATATATATATATATATATATATATATATATATATATATATATATATATATATACTATATATATATATATATATATATATATATATATATAAGTGAAGTGTTGCTGCAGGAATCCACTTCTTTTCTTTTCTGTTTATTTTTTTTTGTATCATTAAATGCACCAACTTACATAACTTAAAGATTATAGATATAAATCGTTGCAAGCAGA
>NC_090730.1:46721333-46726333 GCF_036898095.1 Palaemon carinicauda
CATTATTAGAGTAAAACCACAACGCTATTCAGGCAAGCTGTTAAAGACACTGTACACTTAAGTATCATAAAATAGATCATAACACTTTATAACCCAAACAACATACCTTATGTACTTCCTGACAATACGTTGTCTCAGAAATAAAATCCTTTTATAACTATTTCAGATATAACTTATCACACTAATATAATATATTAGGATATAAGACCACTTTTAAGCCGATATATCATGGATATATCAAAATAAATTATGTATTTCTAACTGACACATATATAACTCAAGTTCCAAAAATATCATGTACCTTGAAGAATGACTTTCACATGTGTGACAACTGTAACACCACTTGCAGTGACCAGTATAAAAGGTCTTTTCTGACCAAACCTTTTGAAATTTATATAATTTCTCCTTTTGCTGGTTCTTTGCTGGTCAAGCAAACAATATCGTTAATACCTCAACATATAAAAGAATGTGACAATGGTAGAAAACTTGAAACTTTGACTTAGTATTTGAGTCATTGGAAATACTTTTTAGTAAACTGAATCTTACCCTTCATCGTTCAATCTTTTATCTTCTTTAACTATAAACTTTACATAGTTTTCTTTTAACTACTCGGTATTCTTATTTTATTTTGTATATAACTAGTGAGATATTCCTCAGTTTTGTGAGGCAATCATATGTTTTTACCCATTTAATTTTAATGTCTTTAATATGCACTAGAAGGTTCCTATGCAGAAGAAAAGTCAAAATGCCTCTTCAACAAAATGTATACTATCCCAATTACCTTTCTACTTTCTCGAACAACAATTACATTTCAGTCAAAGCAAATAAACTTAGTGCATTAATGGTTTTAGATATACCAAAGAACTTATTTCTAATTTGGTTTGCTTTATGAGAATTTAATGTAACATACCAGATGATTTAGGAATTTCATTACACCATTATGGTCCACTTGTGTTTTGAACTTCGATTCATCATTTCGTTGTGTAAATCTTGTGCAGTATCAAACAAGCAAATAATAGTAAAAATCTAATCAGAACAATAAAGTTGAAAAGTGGGCGTTTCCTTTTAATACTCTTGTTTTGACCTTTAGTATTTTACAGTTTTTCTGTATCTTCTCTTGATTACAGGATAAGACGACCGATAAATTTTCTTATCAAATATTTTTTAAGTAATGAAAAATTAAACTCTGTACAAAATTCGTTGGAAATATTTGAAAGCTCGTCCATACGTGGTATGAGTGCGAACTCCTTTATATCTACTGATGATTTTAAAAGTACAATTCTTAAAGTGACCTGTACAAATGTTAAGACGGAGAATCTACTCAAAGCCTCTAAGAAATCTTTCCTAAATGAACCTGAACCAGATTTCTCAATGTACTACCTTATTGCGGACTTACATTGCGAGACCAGCATCCCAGGTGTACGTGGGAGAATTCTAAAGTGATTTCTTGTTGTTCTGTCAGTAGAACGATCTTGGATGTGCCACACGTCCATATATAACTGAAGAATCCCCACAAGATCCGAATACGTTGGATGGTATTTGTTGAATTTCATTGGTTTTGAAAAAAAAGAAAATGTATAAAAAGGGTTCATAAACTTAACTATGTTATATTAATTCAACATAAAATCTTGATAAAGTTACATAGGGGAAGTTTTCATAAAATCATCAATTATCAAGAACAAAAATGGGAATGCTGTCCCTAAAATTTGATAATTCTTGAAAAAATAGTACAATTGGTAACATAACTGTGTAGCATATAGATAGAATTTCATAAATAAAGCACTTATTAAAAGTTCACACGTAATAATTATTCAGTACCTAAAGAGATAAGGAAAGCAATATTATTATCACCATCAATTGATCAGAGAAATAATAATAATAATAATAATAATAATAATAATAATAATAATAATAATAATAATAATAATAATAATAATAATAATAATAATAATAATAATAATAATAATAATAATTAGTTAGGCTTCACCGATTCGATAAAGAATGGTGTGTTCAATTGGTGCAGTTATTTGCATCTACGCAAATTCCTTTTACATCTGACGTGGTTGAAGAGTGTATGTTGTGGAAGGTTGATTTATCATGTTTTTAAAATCTTTTTTTTTTTTTTTTTTTTTACAAATCCTTCAGAGCACAAGAGAGGGAGAGCAAGACAGTGAATGAGGTAATTAGTGTATTAATTGGTTATGTATTGTGCAAGAATTATATATTTGTTTTTATTAGATTTATTGAAAATGGAATTCAACTTCTTTTGTCTACCATTGGCCAGTTTTCACAGGTCTGCATTCTTCTACAGGATAATGGGAATATCAATAATGTGGGTGACTTCCTTTCCATTTGCTTACTTTCGTGACCACAGTGCTAGCTTGTTTGTATTAGATGGGGTGTGGCCAAAAAAAAAATATTATTGAAACAACAGAAAATTCCAGGTGTTTTACGTCTGTAAGGATATAAGAGAATAGTGTAGTATGTACACACCTTTATTGATCCTTTCAGAGTGCAATCACTGAGTGATAGTGAGTAGTACATCTGTTCATTAATCAAAGAAAAGCAACCATTAATAAAAAAGATGAAAGAAAACGAAAGTGTCAGTGAAATAGATTGAATACGGCAATGTATTTGCTCATGTATTACTTCTCGGTGCTTGAATATTGTAATATTTTCTTGAAATACAATATTATAAAGTATTCAGTTTTTGTTAACTTATTTGATTGTATTTTCAATGGAAATAAAACTATCTATAAGAAGTGACAACCATCTTGTGGTATTATATAAAAATTATACTATCCTTCGACAATACATGTTACATATGTTAATCAAAACTGTTAGTGTTAAATTTTTTCGATTAGGAATTGGTGATATTGATTACTTTAGGATTTAGGTAAATCATAAATTTTGATTTTCATCATTTTGACTGTGTAAAATGTGACGTTTTTATTATGATATAAGTTAGGATTTGATGGCATAGCATTATTTTTGAAATGCATATGTTGAAGGTTTAAAGTATTATTCACGATACAGCTGATAATGTATGATTGTGTTTATGGGTAGATAGTGAATAAAGTAAAATGTAAATTGAAGTGCGTTTGATTCTGATTCATAATAGCCCCAAAGTCTGTGACAGTGAGTAAGGCTAACTGAAGGTTTGTTATTCATATTTCTTTTCAGTGGGATACTTCCTAAGAAGTTTTCAAGAGTTTCTTTCTATTTTTTATAACAGGCTGCACTTCCTCATTTAGCCTCTGCTCCTGAATGAGAGAAGCTTCATTCCCCTACTTTTTGAATGCATTTGAATATGTGGCAGACTGAAAACGAATTTCTTTTGGACCGCTACTAAAATATTATTTAAAATGAGGACGACATTTCTGCTTTCTCTATTCAAATCTTCTATCATCTTTTACAATTCCTCCCGTAATACAATAAACACAGCTATCTCATCTGTAAATCTCAAGTTTTTAAGGTATTCCCCATTAATATCAATTCCTACAGTTTCCGAATGCTTTTTTTTTTCTGATTTAGAAGAGATGGGGGCTCCATGTCTTACTCCCTTCTCAGTCGAAGTTTTCTCACTACCTTTAAGTAGATTAGGATTGCTGTACTTCCTGTATAGACATCTTCAAGTAACCTAACATAAAATTCATCTACTCCTTGATTTTGAAAGGTTTTCATTACTCGTAACATTTTGACAGAATCAAAAGCTTTTTCATAGTCTATAAATGCTATACATAGCAGTTTGACATATTCTGTTGACTTTTCCATTAGCTGGTTAAATACCTGGATATGGTCAGTTATTGAATACCTATTTCTAAAACCTGCCTGCTCTCTTAGCTGATTAAAATCTAGCTGCTTTTTTATTTGATCTAATATAATCTTTGTAAATATTTCATTTAATGCTGACAGTAAACTTATTTGGCGGTATCTTTTCAGGCCTTTTGCGTCTACATTTTTATGAATTTGTATAATAATAATGTTTTTCAGAGCTGTAGGTATGGAACATTCTTGCACACATTTTGTGTAAAGTTCAGCGAGTTTTACTACTATGAAATCTACTCCATCTATTATCAAATCAATTGGTATGCCATTTTCTCCTGCTGCTTTGTCTCTTTTTATGTCTTTTAAAGCATTCTTTACTTCTTCTCCTATGTTTGGTACCAGGTCCGGTGTTTCATAATTTTTATAGGTAAAATTATCTCTTATATCAGTATTGTATATCATTGTATAGAAATCTGAAATAATATCACTCTATCTCTTGTGTTGATAATATTTTCATTTCCATACTTTAAAGCAAATATCTGTCGATGCCCTATTCCAAACCTTCTTTTCATCAATTTGATGCTTTTTCCTTTTTTTAGAGTTTCCTCAATTTTAGTCTGATTGTGTTTACGAGTGTCTTGCGTTTTTATTGCATATTCTTTTGGATAGTTATGGTAATTTTATTTCATCTCCCTTGGAGTTGACTTTTTTGCTTATTAGATTTTTTGTCTTTTCTGATAGTATTCCTAATCTTGTTTAGCAACTTCTCCACCGATTTCTTGTCTTGATACCAATTTGCAAACATATGCATATGAATATGGATACATATTCGAATACACACACACACATATATATATATATATATATATATATATATATATATATATATATATATATATACATATATATATATATATATGTGTGTGTGTGTGTGCGTGTGTGTGTGCATACACATTCACACATATATATGTATATATATATATATATATATATATATATATATATATATATACATATATATATAGATAGATAGATAGATAGATAGATAGCTAGATAGATATATACTTTTATGTATATGTGAAAATATTTTATATTCTTATTTATATATAAACATATTTATGTGCATATATACATGTATATGTACATAGATTATATAAAATAAATTTATTCATAGGTATGCATATATATGCACACTCAAACACATACCTATATATATATATATATATATATAT
>NC_090730.1:46736333-46748833 GCF_036898095.1 Palaemon carinicauda
CATCGCATACTCCGTTCTCATCATCTCTGTTTTTCTTCTATTTATCTTCAGAGAGAGAGAGAGAGAGAGAGAGAGAGAGAGAGAGAGAGAGAGAGAGAGAGAGAGAGAGAGAGAGAGGGGGGGTGGAATGCTTTTGAAACCGTTTCTATATGAGGTCGAGCAAACGCATTACTGGTAATGCCAAATTGAATGCATCGTCTAGACTTTAGAGAGATCTGGTAAATTTAAAAAGTTCGCCCGAACTCTGCTTACAAGTTGTTCCTGAATCTGGAAAGGTCCCCCATAAAGTTTAGCCGAACAGCTGGAATAGCTAAACGACTTCGCGAGTACTAAATTTAACGGTTTATTGATTTTGGAGGCGAACGAGTAACTTGCTGGAAAGTGAAGGGAGGATCGGTGCCAAGAGAACTGAGCGTGCTGGAAAAGGATTTTGTCTTCAGATTCTACGTGTTTCATTTCTTCATGTTAATATATTTAAAGCAGCCAAGTATTACTGGGTCACTATAGAATTAATGTGTTATACAATTAATTGGTAACCATCACTGGATTCGTGATAAATGGTAGAAAGTGTATTTTACCATTGATTCTTTATAAAATTTCTCATTTCAAGAGGAGCTATTCAGATTGCTAGCGTTGTTTCTTTTGAATGTATTTTTCATAAAGTTCGTGTGTCTTGCTTTTCATAAAAATGTTCCCCACCACAAAAATACATGAGGATACAAGGATCTACTTTCTCTAGAAAATTGAGAAAAGCAAAAGACTCTCCTTGATCAATAACGCTTTCTGAAAATGAAATTTAGACGAACTAATATTTTTCTTTTTTCTTTTATATTAGTGAAGAGATTAGCTGTCATCATGCTATGATTGTTCAGTAAATACACTGCTAAGAAAATGTATTTTCAAATTCCAAGTTGTTGTGTTGAAAATTTCCTGCCGCAATACAGGTCTTCCACGATGCAGATATTCTTTTAATGACCGATATTGAAATTAGATAACATTCTGATCATAATTTCCCATAATAATATACCTGCCCTTATGTATGGCTTTATATGTACAGTACGTGTTTTTAACCAATAAGACCAATGATGTGTCACGATATATGCTACTACCCATATATTCCTATATCAATACACATTCCAGATGCTCTGCAAAAGAATCAAAGTTATATTACCTTACAAAAACGTTGAGGGTAACTAAAAATAGTGTTAATTCACTTTTTTGTTCGCTTTCACTAAAAGGAAACTTGTGGTAAACGTAAGTCTAAGTTATATAAGAAGGTACGATAAACCTTTATCATGGTTTCTAGAAATATGATCTCACTGGCAACTATATGACCTCACAATCTTTACAAATGCTATCATTAATCATTGATGAAGGGTCTCGAGGGGAACTTGTGCCAATATGTAGACCAAGATAGAGACTGGGATATGGCAAGCTAATAATAGGACAACCTTTTGTTTAAAGGCTTTTATATCTTCTCTGATTATATGAATCCTTTTGGGTAATAATATGATCATTATTCCAGCAAAGAAAGCACGAACCGGATTTTTAACCTTTAAATTACAATAGCCTTTGTTGTGCGATATCTTTGACATAACAGGAATCTTAATTGTTTAAGGATGGTCATATGATATCAACAGAGAAAAAAGAAAAAAACTTGTTGGATAAAAAAATATTCGTAAGAAATGATAGTTCATACAAATAGCAATAGCATTAGAAAAACATATAAACAAACTAAATCCCAAGTCATTTGTAATCACAAACAAACGAAAACTGAGGTAACAGTTAAGAAAGGAAGAAGCATAGAATTAATGAAAAGAAAACTTGGAGATGCTTTTGCTTTAAAGGGTGAAAATCTAAATATTATCTATAAAATAGATAAAGTGATAAAGTGATAAAGATGGCAGTGGGATTCTATTCCATGATATACAATAGTGATATATGATATATAGTGATATATGATATTGACAATAATGAAACACCTGATCCGATAATAAAAGTGACGGTAGGCGAAGTAAAGAAAGCATTAAAAGGCATGAAAGAGGCAAAGCAACAGGAGATGGCTTAACAATTGATTTAATAATAGAAGGAGATTTCATAATAGTAAAACTCAATGATCTTTACACAAAATGTCTAAAAGAATGTTCTATACTTACAGCTTGGAAAAACTTTAGCATTATACAAATTCACAAATAGGGAGACACAAAAGACAAAAAATTACTGCCTAATAAGTTTCCGCTCAGTAATGTATAAAATATTCACAAAGATCTTAGTAGGCTGAATAAGATGACAGATATATTTTGATCAACCAAGAGAGCAGGCAGGCTTTAGAAGTGGGTATTCAACAACTGATCATCTTTATGTAATTGACCGACTAATGACAACCACTATGTTTGGCCATTATAGAATATAAAAAGCCTTAGGTTTTGTCTTAACTTCAACTGTAATTAAAGACCTTCAAAGACAAGGAATAGACGAATTTTATGTTAGAACACTTGAAGATATCTATACGGGTAGTAGAACAAAGCTAAACTACATAAGGTTATTGAGAAAAATCCGATTGAGGAAGGAGTTCGACAGGGATATCCCATCTCTCCAAAGTGATTCACAGCATGCCTAAAACTTTTAAAAAATTTAGATTGGGAAAAAAAGATTAATAGGGGATACCTTAACAAATTATGATTACCAGATTACATAGTTCTATTTCGTGAATTATAGGAGGAATTGCAAATGATAGAAGATTTTAATAGTGAAAGCATGATTGTAGGACGGAAAATAAATATGAGCAAACCTAAGATAATGTTTAATGAAAATGCAAACAAAAGAAATAACACTATTGGACGAGAATCTAGAGATTGTTTACGTTCATTTCAGTAGGTATATATTGCCAAGATAAAATTCGGTCTTAAATGCCATTGTTGTTGATATTTACATTGATTGACATCACGAGTGTTGGTGATCTATATTAATCATAAATAACCACGTGTTGCAAACTCACAAGTCAGCTATCATAGTGAGGATGGGTTTGTTTTGTACCAACCGTGTGTCACACAATTGTACATAATTCCTTTTGCATATATTATGCTTGTATCTTCGCTCTTCCCTCGCACTAAACGAACATGAAAATTCATGTCTGCTGTTTCCTCTGTAACATTGTCTGTCTAGTTAACTTGTTATGTCCTGTTGCCTTGAGGTTTTGTATATAAAGGAAAGTGTTCTATAACAATATAACTCAGTTGATTGCATCCTGCGTTTGAGTTCACAACCCTTACTCGGCACCGTCACATTGGTGACCCCGGAAGTCGACTCGCTCCCACTGCCTTCCACCCCCACCTCCCTCGCCCCTCCATCGTTGGTACTATGATGGAGACGGACTCTACTACAGCAGTTGGCGCTGCGGCCGCCCCATTGAAACTTTCACCGTTCGCCAGCGAAGAGGCGTTTGCTTGGTTTCAGCGCGCAGAAGTCCACTTTCGTATCAGGGGCGTGACTCGCTCAACCACCAAAGCAGATTATGTTCTCGCGGCGATACCCGAGGACACCTTCCCAGAAATATCCGACTGGCTTTGTGAACAAGGAGACACCCCAATAGCGTATGACGCCCTCAAAACATACCTTCTGCAGCAGTACTCGCCGTCGTCAGCCGCCCGTATAGCAAAGCTTTTTCAGCTCTCGCAACAACCGTTGGGGGACCAAAGGGCTTCGCTTGCCCTTAGGGAAATGACCAGTATCGCTCGCCTTCAACCTGCCGCAGACGGCTCTCCTCGTGAGGTGAACCTACTTCGTGCCCTTTGGATACGCCGTTTACCCGAACCTGTACGCGCTGCCATACCCGATGTCGATAGTTTACCCATAAAGGACTTGATGACCAAAGCCGACACCCTTATGGACAGCCACTTCAAGACCTCCATCAACACCTCCACCCCTGACGACGAGGATGCCTATTCAACGTCAACCGAAGCTGACATGAATGCCGTAGGACATACACGCCTACTCCGTGACGTGCCGAAGCGGCGACAAAGCCGCCCACCACCCACCAATCGCTCGCGCCCCAACGAACGACTTCTACAGCCACTTATTACCTCACATCCGCCGCAGTTTTGCTACTACCACTTCAGATTCGGGGCAACCGGGAAGAAATGTGCCAGGGATTGTCAGTTGCCAAAAAACGTGTAAGTAGGCCATCGCTTGTGGCGGTGGCCTCCCACGTTTCTAATCTTTTCTTTTTACAGGATGCAGGAACGAGCGTGCGTTTTTTGGTAGACACGGGTGCTTGTCGTTCTCTTTTGCCAAGGAAACTCTTCAAGGCACGACGCAGTCTGTCTACATCTGTCGACGTCCGCTTGGTAGCTGCCAACGGATCTGCGATACCCACCTACGGTTACGAGAACCTCACATTATCGTTCGGAAACGGTAAATTCAATTGGAAGTTTCTCGTTGCTGACGTCACAATGCCAATCCTCGGTGCGGATTTCCTCCCTCATTTCCACCTTCTGGTCGATGTCGCCCACCGACGATTGGTCAACGCAGACTCGTACTTGTCGACACCTCTTCAAACCCCCCCCCCCCCCTCTAACCTCGCTCTCCACATCAGCGCACCCACGGATGCCTACGCCCACCTCCTCACGTCTTACCCGGAAGTTTTCCGTCCAGAACTTCGCCAAACGCCCACGGTTCCTGCCAAGCACGGTATTTATCACCATATCAAGACGACGGGACCCCCAGTCTTCGCAAAATTCAGACGTCTGGCACCGGAACCATTGGCAGCCGCCAAACAGACGTTCGCCGAAATGGAGAAAATGGGCCTTTGCCAAAAGGCCTCCAGCCCATGGTCGTCACCCTTACACATCGTTCTGAAGAAAGACGGCTCCCTCCGTCCGTGCGGGGATTACAGGCGCCTGAACATGCAAACAGAACCGGATAAATACCCCCTCCCAAACATTGCCGACGTTACCTCCTACCTGCACAAAGCGAAGGTTTTCTCTACGCTCGACCTCCTGAAGGGGTATTATCAGGTGCCTATGAACCCAGAAGACATCCCCAAGACCGCCATCACCACTCCGTTTGGTACATACACCTTCAATTACTCCTGTTTTGGCCTTCGTAATGCTGGGGCAACGTTTCAACGTCTCATGGATGGCATCTTAGGGGACCTCCCTTTCTGTGTATGTTATGTGGACGACATACTTGTGTTCTCCTCCTCAAAAGAGGAACACCTCCGTCACCTGCGCATCGTGCTCGACCGCCTGCAACAAAACGGCCTTGTAGTCCGGTACGACAAGTGTACCTTTGGCGCCAACGAAGTGTCGTTCTTAGGACACCGTATCACTCCTGAAGGAGTCCATCCCCTCCCTGAGAAGGTAGCAGCCGTTCAGAATTTCCCCGCGCCCTCGACCGTCAAAGCTCTGCAGGAATTCTTGGACATGATCAACTATTATCACCGTTTTCTGCCAGCCATTGCCGCCACTCTTGCTCCCCTTTACGCCTCCCTCAAGGGCAAGCCAAAGGACCTGAAGTGGGGTCCCCTTCAAGAAGCAGCCTTCTGCAATGCAAAGAAGGCCCTATCAACTGCTGCGGCTCTCACTTTTCCTATCCCACACGCCCCTCTCCTTCTCTCCACCGATGCTAGCGACGTCGCTATTGGTGCAGTACTCGAGCAGGTGGTCAAAGGCTCGCCCCGCCCATTGGCCTTCTTCAGCAGAAAACTGTCCAAGGCAGAATCGGGTTATTCTACCTTCGATCGAGAATTGCTGGCGGTGCACTTGGCTGTCCGTCACTTTCGCCATTTCTTGGAAGGTACGCCCTTCGTCATTTGCATAGACCACATGTCTCTGGTGCACGCCTTCACTCGACAGTCTGACGCCTGGTCCGCCCGTCAACGCCGACATCTCTCCGCCGTGGCTGAATACAATTGCACCCTCCAATACGTCCCTGGGAAAATGAATCACGTTGCCGATGCCCTGTCAAGAAACACGTTGGCTGCCGTTCAACTGGGATTGGATTACAACGCCCTTGCTGAAGCCCAACGACAGGATCCAGAGTATCAAGCTTGTAGGACATCCTGCACGTCCCTCCGTTGGGAAGATTTTCCCCTCGAAGACTCCAACACCACCCTCCTCTGTGACGTCAGTACTGGTAGACCGCGACCTTGGATTCCTGCTCCCATGCGCCGACAGGTGTTTGATTTCATTCATGGCCTTTCATATCCCTCGTGCCATTCTACTGCACAGCTGCTGAAGGCAAAGTTCATTTGGCACGGCATTTCTAAGGATGCTAAGGATTAGGTCCGCGCCTGTACTTCTTGCCAAACTTCCAAAGTACATCGACACACGGATTCAGGAGTGGGCACCTTTCCTCAACCTCAGCGTCGTTTCGCACACATTCACATCGACGTTGTAGGCCCCCTACCCACATCACAAGGACATCGTTATCTGTTTACCGTCATCGACCGCTCCACTCGTTGGCCTGAAGTCATTCCCATGGAAACTGCAACGTCCGCCTCATGTACATCTGCCTTACTCTCTGGATGGATTTCAAGATTCGGTATCCCTGAGCATATTACTTCTGACAGGGGAACCACTTTCACCTCTCAATTGTGGACGTCATTAGCGAATCTCCTGGGCATCACCCTACATCAGACAACGGCCTACAACCCCGCTGCAAATGGAATGGTTGAACGTTTTCATCGCACCCTCAAAGCAGCTTTGATGTCCCGCTGCAAGGATTGCAACTGGTTTACTCAGCTTCCCTTGGTCCTCCTGGGACTAAGGACCACTCCTAAAGACGCCCCCGACGTCTCGGCAGCTGAAATGGTGTATGGCGACCCGTTGGTCGTCCCTGCCGAATTTTTTCCTTCTACAACCTCCTCCGACGATCTCCAGCGCATACGTCACGTCGTGGGAAAATTTACTCCGTGCCGCCAGACTTACAAGCCCCCAGCGAAGCATCACATACCAACGTACTTGCACTCTACAACGCACGTCTTCCTGCGCAACGACACTAGCAAGCCACCACTAACGCCCCCTTACACGGGCCCTTTCCTTGTGATCCGACGCAGTCCGAAAGCACTCCTACTAAACATTCGGGGCAAAGAAGACTGGGTCTCCATTGATCGTCTAAAACCTGCTTATCTTCTGCCAGATGACCCGCCTACAGTTCGCCTCTCCAGATCAGGGCGCCCTATTTAACATGTACAGTATGTCATTTTTAGGGGGGGAGCCATGTACCAACCGTGTGTCACACAATTGTACATAATTCCTTTTGCATATATTATGCTTGTATCTTCGCTCTTCCCTCGCACTAAACGAACATGAAAATTCATGTCCGCTGTTTCCTCTGTAACATTGTCTGTCTTGTTAACTTGTTATGTCCTGTTGCCTTGAGGTTTTGTATATAAAGGAAAGTGTTCTATAACAATATAACTCAGTTGATTGCATCCTGCCTTTGAGTTCACTACCCTCACTCGCCACCGTCAAAGTTTCAATTCTATGAACAGATTCCTGAATTCGACAGGAATATGTACAGTGACTTGTCAGAAACTTATATCTCTCTAGATGGCTCAGTTAGTAGAGACCTCGCAGACCTGGTTTCAGCTGAATAGGCAGGGGGTCGAATCCCTGCCCAGCCAGAAGGTATTGCCATCAATTAATTCCAGTGGATATATATTCCCAAGATAAAATTAGGTATTAAATGATATTGTGGTCAATATTTACATTGATTGAAATCATGAGTCTTAGTGATATATATATATATATATATATATATATATATATATATATATATATATATATATATATATGTATGTATGTATATGTTTGTGTATGTATATGTATATATATATGTATATATTTATATATATATATATATATATATATAAATCTTTATATATATATATATATATATATATATATATATATATATATAAATATATATATATAAGTATATATATATATATATATATATATATATATATATATATATATATATATATATATATATTCACGTATGATAAATACAGTCAATCTTTAGTTCTGAATTTTGATGAAGAAAATTACCATATTCATTGCATATTGGCATGACATCTTAAATCTGTTTGTTTTTCAAACAATTATTGGAAATCTTTCAATCACTGTGGTTGCTATAAATAAAGTGACATTGTGCTAAAAAAAACTAGTTTGTTTTTAGCTATTAATGATTAACCGATGATAAAACTATGTACCTACTTCTCTCAGTTTTTTTACTTTTTATATGTTTGATGTATTTGTAATACGTGTTACAATATGATATTCTAAAAGTAAATAACGTGTTTTTTCATCAAGAACATTAACTAAGATTAGCAGGAAAATAGTTTTATTATCAAAGAGACAAAAAAATGGAAGGCATGTTGCTAAAAAATTTCATTTCCTGTAGTCTAAATGGAATAAAATAAATTTATTACTAAATGACAGAAAGTAATGTTGCATAAGATTCTACCAATACTTAACCCTGTAACTCATAAGAAGGAGTTTTCAAAAACCAGCTATTATAAAGTTCATCAATGTGGACTTTAATAAGTTTATAGAAAAATAAAATTGTTAGACTTATTTGTGAAATTCAGTTAAAATATTCAAACTGACTTTTGCTGAGAATTCAATTTCAACTTCAAGTGAACTTTTGGCGTCACTTTTCCAACCAATATATTTTTACGAGAAAGTTATATAAGAGTTAGACAATTTCTAGAGATTTTATGCTTAAAGGTCACTAAAGTGCACCAGAGTCAGGGATCACTTCAAGGCACGGTTGCAGAATGCCGTTGAGTCCAAACATTTGTACAGGTGTTCGCCTCTATGTCTCACTTTTCATACTATTGGACAGCAAGATTGCAAGCAATGGCTGCCAATGGCCCCAAATTCTACACCCCAACGTCGTTTGTCAGTGAACCCTATCATTTTATAAGCACATCTTGAATTCCGGAACTCCACACCTTGATGATTCGAGATTCTGGTGAAAATGCTAAAACTGAATAAACACAAAACTTTCCAAAACTGAACACATGCGAGTTGACCAACACTTCTAATACATAAAACTTCAGACGACATCTTTCAGAAAAAAAAAGTCTTATGTTTCCATGCTTGACATTATCAAAAATCACCACTAACTAATTTCCATTTTATAAAGAATCTCAAAAACTCAAAGTTGTCACAATTCCCCGCAGTCTATTCCGATATTTCGTAATATCTTTCTTCCGACTCAAAGCATACTTTCCACACAATCTGCCGGAAAATGTCTGTAATCCGTCAGACAATCCCCCAAATACCCGGCATATAAAACTCCGGCTTGGATTCCACGAGCGATTCGATAGAATATTCACTGTTCGAAAATGATATTTCCAGCCTCATGCAAGATGATTCAGCTCATCATTTGCAATCAGTAGAAAATGCTGGATTGGTGTAGCTGGTAAGAGAAAAGAAGATTCTCTAGATGGCTAAATCCTTACAATTGCCCATGGTAAAAGATTTAGATACTACCGAAGTGGATATCTTAAAATGAAGACTGATGGAATGTTTCGTCTTTAAAGGAAAAGTGAATTAGAAGAGCACACAGAAAGAAAGATACATATTTTTTTCATGCATCTCTAAAATGCAGAGTACCTACAAAAACAAATATAAAAAATAAATAATATTAGATACATCAGTAGCCGATTTGACTATCTCTTTGGTACTCCAAATTTTACTATTCATCTAAATACTTACAACATTATATATGTGTTTGCTTCCCTTTAAAAAAGAAATACTTCCTAGAAGGGATTACTGTGATTTATACTGATTTTTTATATTCTCTCTTTGATCTTTATCGTATATACCATCTTTTTTACCGGTATATTATTTTTCTTCAACCAGCCAACAGTGTGTAAGGATAAACTTACCGATAACACTTTTTGTAGAAAGGCACTGCCTATTCTTCAGGATTCAATAAATAAATTATATAACAAAACTATGCAAATACAAATTAGCAGAAATATTGCAAAAGTTTTTTATCAAAGATTAATGTCATAATACAAGAAACAATTTGCCTATTGGCGATGGAAACCTTTGGATGTCATACGTCTAGGAATTTCCTTTATTGCTCATTCCATGACAAATCACCCCTGCTCCCAACCCCAACCACCCCCCCCCCCCCCCAAAAAAAAAAAAATCTGGCGTGGGAAGTTTAGGTTATTTGCTCTAACATTTATTCATTATAATTTGAGAACTTCCTTTCTGACTTCTTTCTTTCTTTGAAACTCTATGTATTAAATTTAATTAATACACATCTCATGAAACCAAATTCAAAATGAATTTGATCGTTCATTTCTTTTAACGTAATTGAAGTGTATCGTGTCAAATCACGTTGCTTTGAGATTAAAACAAATAACTTATGGTAGCCATAACTCGAAATGAAAGTATTAAAAAAGTGGAATTAAAAGAAAAAAAAGTAGAAAGTGCCATAAAAATTTGCTACTAAAATCATAGAAATATTTATAATGATATTAACATTTTAGTGATATATCATGCACTTTAGTTATCTTTGTGCGCAAACAGACACCCGGTCATTTTTATTTTGCTATTACTTCAATAAACGATTTTACATAATAATTCTAGAATATTTTCACCCAGCAAATATAGTATAACTGATGATAACTCTCCCCTTTCATGCACTATTAATGTAGAATTATTGCATTTCGTCTAAAAGGGAAACTAAATTTTACCTATAGAACGCGCAATATTACCAGTTCTAATGATTAAACTCTCCCTCTCCTACTGTTTGTCCTTTTACTTGTTCATTCATTTCTCTTTCCTTCATTTCTTTACCTAAACTCTTCATTAACTTTTTTTACCTATTTTCTCAACTTAGTTATCACCAAAGCCTCTGGTGAATGTCTATATTCCGTATTAAAAAAAACAAAAACAAAAACGGAAATTTGATGGCAAGGCGTCTAATACTAAGGACAGAATTATGAAATGAAAAGAAAAACCTCGCTCTGAATTTAAAGCAATAATTCTGTTTCACAGCCTGGTTTTCCTTAAAATTTGGAAAAACTCACTGATTGTTTTCTTAGTTTACGTCTCTGAAGATAGATCTATATCATACCCTTTTCCTAATATCTTTATCTGAATGCCGTAGCAGTGAGTACCTTCCGTGAGGAGTGAGGGGAAAGCTCTGGAAAGTGGAGCTCTCGTGGGAAATCAGAGTTCGGAAAACTGGTTGCTACCAGCTAACCAAAACCTCGACACTTTAGGGGTCCCCCAATACCAGCCAGTCTCTCTACCCTGCCACCCAGAGGCTCCCCTCCTACACCGGCCCTCTTTCATCAACCTATTTAATTATTCCTCCCTGATATATTCAGTGCTAATTACGCATTAATTAATACAGATTGCTCCCAGTGAGGAGTTTAGGAATTGATATGCTGCCCTCGACATTCTGCGTGGGGAAATGGGCCCTATTGGGAATCCCTAAGTTGGTGATTACTTCCTTCCCTTTGCATCTCACGCACTTTGTCCCCGGATTACACTCATAGAATCTTCTCATAAATGTCTAAGAGAAATGATAGATACCCATAGATAATTATAGATTTAGGCAATGCCTCACGACTTTGTGAATCTGTTTCTTGAGTTGATGCAAAGGTGTGTGTCTACGTAAATGAAACGAATTGTGGATTCTCTCTTGCGTTCGTAGTACTTACAGCTTTAAAGAAACACAGAACACATCACGCTTAGTTATCAGATTACCAGGCATATTCTTATAACTTGCTTAAAACACACACAAAATGGACCATATATATTTACATACATACATATACATATACCAAGGCACTTCCCCCAATTTTTGGGGATAGCCAACATCAACAAATGAAACATATATATATATATATATATATATATATATATATATATATATATATATATATTTATAAATATACTTATATATATACACATATATATATGTATATATATATATATATATATATATATATATATATATATATATATATATATAAATGAACAGAGAGAGAGAGAGAGAGAGAGAGAGAGAGAGAGAGAGAGAGAGAGAGAGAGAGAGAGATGCACGCGGAGAGGGGCTGGTTTCACTGCATAAATAAAGCTTATATCTTCCTAACCAGGTGATTTTAGTTGTTAATCTTTACTTATCAACAATAGAAAAATTATTAAGAACTTGTAAGTCATTTACACAGTTTTAATATTTGAGAAAGAAAAAAAATACATTTATATTTTTTTGGAGAAGAATCTTAGAAAAGTTCATAAAATAGTGATGCCATCCTGAGCCTTGTACCCTTATTCAGCCTTTTTAATAATTAATTTAAAAGTTGCATTCAATATACAGTGTTATTGAGTGTAAACCTCTGCCATTAATTATATTGCCAATAAAATCCAACCAATTTTCGGTCTTTTTGGGAAGATCTGTTTGCTTTGGTTATGGACAGTAATTCTGCAGTATTTATTATGTCAGTCAGTCGTGGTATC
>NC_090730.1:46756333-46768833 GCF_036898095.1 Palaemon carinicauda
ATATATATATATATATACATATATATATGTATATACATATATGTGTGTGTTTACACACACATATATATATATATATATATATATATATATATATATATATATATATGTGTGTGTGTGTGTGTGTGTATGTGTATGCATTTGTGTGTGTGTCAGTACATGTGTATATTTGATAATCCCATAATGCTTAATTTTAGTGAAAGGACTCTTCTCAAATAAGGACTTTTATTCCTCATAGGGAGAATGAGGTATATGAAGATATAGATAATACATAAAATGCCATAACCCACAGATGAATAACATGGACTGGTCCTACTGACTGAGTATCTGGAAAATATATATCTTGAATCATGAGATCTGATGAGTATAACAAAACCAAAAGAAAATCAGATATATACCACGTAGAAGCTATGCGGAGCAATTTCCAAAGAGATATCTTTAGAATATGATAACAGGGCCACCAAAACATAAGATAAATATAATGTATTCACAAACAATATAGGCACTAATTTTGATACGTGGATAATTCCCATTTGCCAATACAACAGGATGTACATTTTAAAACCAAGAAATTCATGGCAAAAATTAAGTTTGGTACTTGTTTTTTTTTTTTTTTTTACGGACAAAGGGATAGAGAAGTAACTGGTCTTTAAAAGAATCTAATAATGCAGATATACATTCCACACCAATATTCACAGCAACACACAAGAATATGTGGAATTGAATATAAACTTCCAACGATGGCTTTAGAAGGTAAAACCTTAACTTAGGAGTAGCAAAATTGTTGTTTTAAGGTCATTAGTGTAAAAGGATATTGGGTAAGGGGAGAAAACGTACAAGAGAAATACAAGAGATAGGAATTATTCCATAAGTAACTTCAGCTACTTTAATAGATATAAAGGACAGTCTACAGAGGAACTTTCTAATGAGGGCCTAGAAATTTGTTTACACAACGAAAGGGTACCAATGTTTAAGCAGTGAATTTTGGTAATTCAATTTTATGAAGGAATTTATGAAGAGCTTTTCAAACACAAAAATCGATGATATAAAATAAAATTTAAAAATGCATCAGAAAATCATAGGGTGAGATATTTCGAAGATCTGTTTTATAATTAAAAGACGATTAACCGGAAAATAGATGATTCAGAGCAAAATATTCTCTTGGGAACAGGCTACGTAATCCCACACAGGTAAATGAAAGACGAATACATTAAACAAAAAGACGAGGAATTTTCTAAGCAAGATCCTACTCAAAATACTTATGGAACTAAGGAAAAGTGAAATGAGACCCACGGGCATTTTCGTTATCATTCAAAACGTATTGAAATAAAAGCCCCATTAACAGTCTTATTCATTATAATTATCGAATGAAGAGATGAAAATTACAAAAATGGAATAGTTGATTTATTTTAAAAAAACAGCTCTACACTATGAAAATCAGATAAGGATCATCTAAAAAAAGTAAACGTTTTATTTTCACGTTGGGTTATATTTTTCCGCAGTGTCATTCTTTATAAGAGAAGTAATTACCATTATAATGCAATACAAGAAAACACTCAACATATCCAACCGAAATTTTCCATTTTCTTTTGTAGAGTCATTATTTATTCTAAAGCAGTATAACTTCGATATGTATAAACCACTGGGAAATCGGGGTAAAAATATTTTAGGGGTTACAGATTTAACCCATAAAGATTTTTCATCTCTGAAAGCAATGCACGTGGAATAAAACTGAATAGAAAATATCCCTGTTTGATCACCCGCGGACAGCATGCACTGGAAACAGGAAGATTCTCTCTCTCTCTCTCTCTCTCTCTCTCTCTCTCTCTCTCTCTCTCTCTCTCTCTCTCTCTCTCTCTCCATCCAAAATTCATACTTATGCACACAACCATATATATATATATATATATATATATATATATATATATATATATATATATATATATATATATATATATATATATATATATATATATATATATATATATATATATATAAATATATATATATATATATATATATATATATATATATATATATATATATATATATATATATATATAAAATATATATATATGATAAATTTTGCACATTTAGACGTGTTTTTCATATTCAAATAAGCCATATATATTTTTGATACATTAATGTCTGGATTCTCTTAACGACCTCGGGATCAGAGCCCCAGGCGAAATCACACAAAGACAAGAGCTTGTGACCGGCCGGGAATCGAACCCTGGTCCGGCAAGCTTACATAGACAGTGACTACCACTTGGCCACGAAGGAAGATAAAAGTCAATGACAATTCTTTTGTACTTATACCTGTCGAATTCAGGTGTTTTGTACTTACAATTGAAATCAACCCATCTTCACCATCGTAGATAATTGGTAGTTTGTCACTTGGCAATCAATTAATGATAAATTTTGCACATTTAGACGTGTTTTTCATATCAAAATAAGCCATATATATTTTTGATACATTAATGTCTGAATTTTCTTAACGACCTCGGTATCAGAGCCCCAAGCGAAATCACACCAAGACAAGAGCTTGTGACCGACCGGGAATCGAACCCTGGTCCGGCAAGCTTGTATAGACAGTGACTACCACTTGGCCACGAAGGAAGATAAAAGTCAATGACAATTCTTCTGTCCTTATACCTGTCGAATTCAGGTGTTTTGTACTTAGAATTAAATCAACCCATCTTCACAATCGTAGCTAATTGGTAGTTTGTTACTTGGCATTCAATTAATGATACATTTTGCACATTTAGACGTGTTTTTTTATATTCAAATAAGCCATATATATTTTTGATACATTAATGTCTGGATTCTCTTAACGACCTCGGGATCAGAGCCCCAGGCGAAATCATACAAAGACAAGAGTTTGTGACCGGCCTGGAATCGAACCCTGGTCCGGCAAGCTTGTATAGACAGTGACTACCACTTGGCCACGAAGAAAGATAAAAGTCAATGACAATTCTTCTGTACTTATACCTGTCGAATTCAGGTGTTTTGTACTTAGAATTGGAGTCAACCTATCTTCACCATCGTAGCTAATTGATAGTTTGTTACTTGGCATTCAATTAATGATAAATTTTGCACATTTAGGCGTGTTTTTCATATTCAAATAAGCCATATATATTTTTGATACATTAATGTCTGGATTCTCCTAACGACCTCGGGATCAGACATTGGTAGTCACTGTCTATACAAGCTTGCCGGACCAGGGTTCGATTCCCGGCCGGTCACAAGCTCCTATCTATGTGTGATTTCGCCTGGGGCTCTGATCCCGAGGTCGTTAAGAGAATCCAGACATTAATGTATCAAAAATATATATGGCTTACTTGAATATGAAAAACACGTCTAAATGTGCAAAATTTATCATTGATTGAATGCCAAGTGACAAATTATCAATTTGCTACGATGGTGAAGATGGGTTGATTTCAATTCTAAGTACAGAACACCTGAATTCGACAGGTATAAGTACAGAATAATTGTCATTGACTTTTATCTTTCTTCGTGGCCAAGTGGTAGTCACTGTCTATACAAGCTTGCCGGACCAGGGTTCGATTCCCGGCCAGTCATAAGCTCTTGTCTTTGTGTGATTTCACCTGGGGCTCTGATCCCGAGGTCGCTAAGAGAATCCAGACATTAATGTATCAAAAATATATATGGCTTATTTGAACATGAGAACCACGTCTAAATGTGCAAAATTTATCATTAATTGAATGGCAAGTAACAAACTACCAATTAGCTACGATGGTATAGATAGGTTGATTTCAATTCTAAGTACAAAACACCTGAATTCGACAGGTATAAGTACAGAAGAATTGTCATTGACTTTTATCTTTCTTTGTGGCCAAAGGGTAGTCAATGTCTATACAAGCTTGCCGGACCAGGGTTCGATTCCCGGCCGGTCACAAGCTCTTGTCTTTGTGTGATTTCGCCTGAGGCTCTGATCCCGAGGTCGTTAAGAGAATCCAGACATTAATGTATCAAAAATATATATGGCTTATTTGAATATATATATATATATATATATATATATATATATATATATATATATATATATATATATATATAATCATCATAGTGTCAATAGCCGTAGGAAGATATGATGATGATGATTATGATGATATATATATATATATATATATATATATATATATATATATATATATATATATATATATATATATATATAATCATCATAATCATCATCATCATATCTTCCTACGGCTATTGACACTAAGGACCTCGGTTTGATTTCACCAGTTGTCTCTGTTATTAATACTTCTCCACTCATCATCTACCTCACGCTTCATAGTCCTCAACCATGTAGGCCTGGGTCTTCCAACTCTTCTAGTGCCTTGTGGAGCCCATTTGAAAGTTTGGTAAACTCTCCTATAGTTTCATTTCTAATCCTGTCCTGCCATTTAACTCTTAATATTCCTTTGAGGTCTTTAGTCTCAATTCTACAAAATCTTTTGGACATTGATTCATTGTCTTACCATGATTTCTTGTCCATATAGTAACACCGATCTCACTAAACTGATATATACCTTGATTTTCATATGAAATTTCAGGCGATTTGATTTCCAAATTTTATTTAACCTAGCCATTGTTTGATAAGCTTTTTTCAACCTTTCATTAAACTCCATTTCTAAAAACCCGGTATTATTATTATTATTGGACGAATCACACTGAAAGATACATAAGAAAAAGACGATACATACAAGAACAAACACATATAATATTTGTTCCGGCCACATATGTACTCCTCTCTTTTGAGAAAATGTCATCCCGACATTTGTAAAGGAGTATGCACCTATATACATGGACATATAGTTAAGTAACTGGTAGAATATCAAAATTTTCTGTATAAATCAGATCCAATAATAGTGTTGAATCAGACTAGGGTTCTTCCAAAATAGCACAGACGAGCTTACTCAACATGTTGACCCTGCTGGCAACTCTCGAAGGATACACAAAATGAGACATCCCATATGCCTCGGGATGCAACCACCGTGGAGTCCGGCGTTTTCGAGTTGACCGACAAGGGGGAGGAATAGGTTCTTCAGGACCTCGAGCAGCAGCTTCCTCAGGCTCCTCTTGGGAAGAAGCCTCTGAACTCTCTGGATTAGCAGCTGGCATAACTAGATCTTCAAATACCTGAATTTCTTCCTCACTCTCTTCCAGAGCAGACTGAATATCTGGCACGATGTAAGGAACAGGAACTGGGGGTTCCACAACTGGCTCTGCTGGTTGTGGTGGACTCCTTCAAGGCATTGGAATGGGACGTTTTCTTGGAGTAGGGACAGGCGAGGGCGAAGTCGTATACCGGACTCTGAAGCATCAGAATCTTTTGATGAGTCACTTGCATATCTACAGGAGGATCTACACTGATCATAGATGATTTGTCTGTCGTTTTGGGCTCTCCTGAGACAATGTCGTCCATCCAGTCTTCTGTTGAGCTGCGCAAGGGAAGCAGCAAGTTCCGATGTAGAGTCTTCTTTGGTCCCTCTTTGTCTACATGCCGGACAACATAGATGGGAACTTTGGAGTTGGGACAACTGATGACAACGTAGATATCTGGTTGCCAACGATCCGCTAATTTGTGGCTCCCTGTGAAGGCCACATTCCTGATGATGACTTGATCCTCTTCTCTGAAGACAGCAGAACGAGCACGCAGGTCATAATTCTTTTTCTGTTTTGCCTTCTTGTCAGTACTATGTGCTGATGCTAAATCGTAAACACTCTGGAGGGACTTCCCCAATTAACTGATGTAGTCTTTCTGAGACTGTGCTGCCCCTTGAACATGCAGGACCTGATCCAGACCAAAGCGAAGATCTACGGTGAGGTGCGGTGACTGCCCGAACATTAAATAATGAGGCGAGAACCCTGTTGTTTCATGCTTGGTAGAGTTGTATGCATGGACCAATGATGCAACCTGTGTCTTCCAATCATTCCTCTGTTTAGGCTTCAGCATACACATCATGTCGAGAGGTGTGTGATTGAAACGTTCGCACTGGCCATTCCCTTGAGGATGATACAGTGTGGTGCGACTTTTCTCGATACCCGCCAGATTACAGAGTGACTGAATCACCTTGGACTCGAAGTTGCGACCCTGATCTGAGTGTAGCCTTTGGGGAAAACCATAATGACAGATGAAGTTTTCGAACAAAAGCTTGGCTGTGGTTGATGCTGCCGGATTCTTGCATGGGTAGGCTAGGGCGTACTTTGTAAAGTGATCGGTGTTGACAAGGATGTTTTCCAATCCACCTTCAAAGACTCTAACTTGAGATAATCCATGCAGACTAACTCGAAAGGTTGTGATGAGCTGATATTCACAAAGGAACACGCTGGTTGACGGCTGACTTCCGTCTGATGCAAGGCAGGCTTCCCTTGATGTAGTTAGCAACTGCTGTTGACATACCAGTTCAGAAGAAACGGTCTTGAAGAAGAGAGTGTTCGATCACGACTGAGATGACCGACTTCGTCAATACATCTTTCCAAGGCCTTCTGGTGAAATTTACTGGGAAGCATGACCTGACGCCTTGGCGAACCATGGACGAGTGTGTTCCAGATCAAGATTCCATCCTCCAAGGCGAGATTATGCTTCTCCCGCAACAGTTGCTTAACTGCCAAAATGTTGGAGGAACATTTCTCGAAGATTTCTCTCCTAGCCGATTGATGCCTTCCACGAGATGGGGATCCTCTCTCTGGGCTAACCTCCAGTCCTCCTTGGTCATACTATGGAGACTATCTGTGGGCAGGTTAGATACCGGGCACTGTTGAAAACAGCAGATTGACTCCACAACTGGAAAATCCACTCGGACAGATGCAAATACGGCGTCAACAACTGGACTGGAAACCTTTTGACAAATGGAACTTGGCCATTGGATACAAGATAGGGCATCAGCCGCTCCGATGCACGATGGAGAAATTGTAGTTTGCCAACTGAGCAACCCAATGATGTCTGGTGGCATGAAGCTTGGCAGAACTGAGAACATATGTGAGATTGTTGTTGTCTGTATGGGCAGTGAATTGGGGTCCAAATAAGTAATCATGAAACTTTTCACAGACGGCCCACTTTAACGCAAGAAACTCTAACTTGTGTGCAGGATAGTTCTTCTCGGAGTTCTTCAATCCACGAGAGGCATAAGTAATGACGCGTTCCTGACACTCCTGCTGTTGATAGAGGATTGCCTCTAAAAGCTCAGAACTGGCGTTGGTATAGAGAACAAATGGCTGCTTGTAGTCAACAAACCCGAACAGTGGCGCGGAAGTAGCATGGGCGATTAACAAGTCAAAAGCCTTCTGGTGCTATTCTTTCCAATGGAATGAGGCTGGCGGTTTCCGAGTTTTGTTGCCATGGACCTTTGTAGCTAGGCCCTCTGTCAGCTGATGCAGCGGGCGAGCAATACGGGCGAGGTCTTGCACAAAACGACGGTAATAGCCAACAAATCCTAGGAAACTCTGGACATCCTTCACAGACTTCAGAATGGGCCAGGACTGAACACTGCTGATCTTCTCGGAATCTGTGTGGATACCCCTCTCGGACACTACATGACCAAGGTACTTGATCTCCCGGGCGAAGAGATGACACTTCAAGGGTTTGAGCTTTAAACCAGCCTGCTGCAAGCGTTCAAGCAAAGCTTCCAATCTGATCAGGTGTTCTTCAAACGTAATCGAATAAATGATGATGTCGTCAAGATACAGTAGACAATATGTGAGGTACAAGTCACCCATACAATGCTCCATAAGTCGTTGAAAGGTAGCTGGTGCATTTGTGAGACCAAATGGCATCCTGTTGCACTACCAGAACCCAAGGTTACCAACGGTGAACGCAGTCTTGTGCTTGTCTTCTTCGGCCAACCCGACTTGCCAGTACCCACTCTTCAAGTCCAAAGTACTAAACCACTTGGCCCCTTGCAGGGAGTCAAGCGTGTCATCGATGCGTGGCAAGGCGTAAGAATCCTTGATGGTTAAGGAGTTGAGCTTTCACAAGTCCAGAGAGAAACAAAGCGACTTGTACTTTTTACGGATGAGCACTACATTGGATGAGTAGGGACTCTTGAACTTGCAAATAACACCAAGATCAAGCATCTCCTGGAAATGCTTACGGACCTCATCAAACATGGCTGGGGGGATGCGCCGATGTCACTCTTTAAAGGGTTGATCATCATTCAAGTTGATTTTATGCTGTACATGTTGTGTATGCCCAAGATCCAGGTTGTGCAGCGAAAACACTGACTCCCAATTCTGGATCATCCTCTGAGCTTGGGCTACTTGGTCAAACTTGGCCAAAAGTGTGTTATCATCCATTGTAGCACCATGATCCGCTGTTGTAGACGGCGCCAGTTGGGAACCAGGAGTAGGCGCAACTGATTGCTGCACCAGGTCTACATTGTGCAACTCGCACAACACGGTCTCCGGGCAGATGGTCACCTCCTTGTTGGAAAAGTTGACGATTTCTACAGGAATCCGGTTGGTAGAAGTCCTAGGCTGAACCATGGTTATGGCTGGGGTTACCACCAAACCGCTGGGTAGAGACGATCGGGGTGGATCTTCCATTGCCACTAAGGCAGATGCGGACGGTACACTGAAGTGACTAAAACTTTGAACCAAACGGTGACCTTCAGCAGGGATGACAATGGGCTTGGTGATCCTTACAGAGCCTAAACTCTGAGCAGTCGATGTGATGGTTTGTTATTTCACCATGGCCTTAAATGCCATTTTCCAGGAAGCGAATAGCTTGTCCAGACGAGCAAGTTCCCTGCAGTCTGCTTCGTATCGGCTCAATATGTTCGTACCCACGAGAACAGGTACTTGACAATACTACGTATTGGGAACCACGAGCATTAAGGTATCGAGGCCAAGATCCAGGCCCGGAAATCGAAGGCTGACTTCAACGTAACATATATACTTTAGGAAGGTTCCATCAGCAATCTTCACTTGAAGCAATTCTTCCAGGGAATGGACCTCCAAACCAAGCTGTTGCTGAAACTGCTGAGATATGGTGCTCAGCATAGATCCGGAGTCGAGTAATGCAGTAACATCCTCACCTTCTACGGAAACATCTACTTCACAAGATGGGCCAACCAAACGATCAATGACGGGGCAATTTTTGGCGGCACCCGGCATGTGCCCCATTATGCTAGATTTTACCCATTTAAAGGACACTCGGCCCCGATGTGTCCAGGCTGCGACACTTGTAGCATATGCCCCGAAAGGGCATACGGGTTGACTGTGATGCTATAGGGGACTGGCGCTTGCAGTTGAGATGTGCTGGAGCCCTGTCCTCTGCCTCGATATCCACGACCCCAACCACGTCCTCGACCACGACCTCGTCCAGACTAAAGGGACTTCTGCAGGGCCTCGACCTGTGTCTGCAAGGTGTCCATCCTCTTCATGACGTCATCAAAGGCCTACATTTTTGATTGGGAGATAGGCAGTGACACTTGCTGAGACTGGATGGACTTTGATGAAGAAGATCCCTCTAGCTCTATGACCCACGATGAAACGAGAATGTTCTCAAAGGACACACTTATGTCCATCTGGTAACAAACGGACATCTTCATCGATGGGGACTGCAAGCCGAACCAGAACTTCTTGCAGAGCATCTTGGATGCATGCTCCTTTACAAATGTCGGGACGACATTTTCTTGAAAAGGGGGAGTACATATGTGGCAGAAATAAATACTATAAGTGTGTGTTCTTGTATCTATCGTCTTTGTCTTATGTAACTTTTAGTGTGATTTCCCCAAACGTCCATGTCTGTTAATCTAGTAGCTCCCTCTAGGTTTTTATTCAAGTATATGCTCAGGAGAGCTGGTATTTTAAGAAATCATTAGCAGTAAACCTCATTTATTGGAAAATGGTAAGTATAAATATATTATTGCAAATTCTATACCGTCGTCGTAACTATAGTTAGACTAATTTATTAACTCTGGAGTACACCTCGTTACCATGTTCATGTTTACAGTAATCAAGCGTGGTTACTGGCGGGAAACCCAAATCTTGTCATTCGGTCTTTGGTCCTCGTAGCGTGTACACTTAGCTTGGGCCAACACCGTCTCGGGGGCGTCTCTGCCTGGTGCCCCCAGGTTTGTCAGGCTTTATACGATAGCCTACGTCATACTACGGTTATGTAGTGGAATATTTCCCAAATATTCTATACAGGTCAGTACAAGTGTATGGTTTGAGGTGTATTCTGAAATATATGCATTCCGATTGTATTTCTATAATATCCAGCATTTATGAAATGATTATTGATCCATTTAATTGCCATTGTTAAATAATCATAATAGTCTATGTCAAGTGCTTTGCAGAATATACATCTTGAAACCTAATATAATATTGCTAATGATAATTGTGATAACTATTCTATGCTATGTTATTGTAATATTCTAGTCAGTAGAATGTGTATATATGTATCTATCTGACAATTTGTATATTATTGATTATTTGTTTGTCAGGTGGAGTTTTCTGAAATAAAACTTTATGATATGTCACATCCATCAGCGTTTACTGAACCAATAAGAACCCACACAATTAGACGAATAGAGACCCTTATCCTACCGACTATTATTATTATTATTATTATTATTATTATTATTATTATTATTATTATTATTATTATTATTATTATTATTATTATTATTATTATTACTTGCTAAGCTACAACCCTAGAGAGAAAAGCAGGATGCTATAAGCCCAAGGGCGATCATAGTTCCTAAATATTAAAATGATTCCACAACATAGTTCCCAAATATTGATATTTTGTTGCTTTTGCAGTGTCTGTTGGATCTATCTCGCCCTATCACCGACCAATCAATTAGGACGCGAGTAAATACAGCCTTCTGCTGGCGTCAGAAACAAAAGGCAAAACTAAAAGTCTCGGGCGTAAATACTGTACTTCCGGAATAGTGGAAGACAGCTTTTCCAGTACAAACCCTTCCAAGGCATTAGATTATATAAGGTGATACTAAATGTTATTTTTGCACACACACACACACACACACACACACACATATATATATATATATATATATATATATATATATATATATATATATATATATATATATATATATATATATATTTATATATACACATATATACATATATACATATATATACATATATATATATATATATATATATATACTGTATATATATATATATATATATATATATATATATATATATATATATATATATATATATATATATATATATATATATATATATATATATACAGTATATATATATATATATATATATATATATATATATATATATGTGTACATATATAAATATAAATATATATATATATATATATATATATATATATATATATATATGCATATATATATGTATATATATATATATATATATATATATATATATATATATATATTTATATATTTGTGTTTGTGTGGTTGTATAATCATATAGATATATGTATATGTACACGTACATATTCATAAATTTATACATACAAACATATATTCAGGCATATGTTTTCAAATATCATCATATTCAGTCAAGTTCAATAATAGTTACCACGAAGCCCCCATCCCCACCCTCCCCCCCCCCCCCCCCCCCCCCACCCCCAAAAAATAGAAATAAAAGCAAAGATAATTAGACACTAAGATGCATTTTGTAAGAGTGACAGAAAAAGAAGATACTACAAAGAGAAAGTTACGACACGAATTTGTTCTTGAGAAGTCTAGAGGAATTGCCAAGTGAAGCAAACAGCGTCAATGCAGATTTACCGTTGTTTGACTACGGCAGCAATGTACATTTGTTGCACATCACAAATAAATTGAAATTAAGAACAAGTGATTTGTGATTGCATGATATACATGGGACTGTAGGTGATGTGGTAACGTCCCTGACTTATGAACGCCAGACTGGGATTCGAGTCCCGCTCAGACTCGTTAGTTTCTTTGGTTGCTGCATCCTCACCATCCTTGTGAACTAAGGATGGGGTGTTTGGGGAAACCTATAGGTCTCTCTGCTGAGTCATCAGCAGCCATTGCAGCCCCCTCCTTGGCCCTATCTTGGGTGGAGAGGGGGCTTGGGCGCTGATCATATTTATATATATGGCCAGTCTCGAGGCCACTGTTCTGCTTGATAAGGCAATGTCACTGTCCCTTGCCGCTGCCATTCTTGAATAGCCTTTAAACCTTTAAAACTCTCTCTCAAACTCTCTCTCTCTCTCTCTCTCTCTCTCTCTCTCTCTCTCTCTCTCTCTCTGTTTATATACGCACCTGTGTGATAATAAGTTTTATTTGAAATCATCAGGGGAAAAAATTAGGATTGATCTTATTCCCAAGATGGTTTATATTTTCATCTATAAGCCTTTGAAAAAATAAAACCATATAAATAGCTACTGCAAGTCAGTAATATAAAAAGTTTATCTAACAATATTAAAAGAAACAGAAAACAAAAACATTGTTAGAATATACGCATACTTAACAATGGTGGATTACCAA
>NC_090730.1:46773833-46798833 GCF_036898095.1 Palaemon carinicauda
AAATATCCATCCCATAAATCTCTGAAAATTTAATTTAGATATTGAAGCATTCTACGAGTAATTTACGGCACCGCCGAAAACCGGCCTCCCGCGGATATCGAAAAAATGGCTACTGTGACTTTTCTTTAGAAAGTATCAATACCAAAAGTGATATTAATGTAGTTCATATAATACAAATCTAACTCTGTGAAAAAAAATGGACATCTGTAAAACTCTAGGCCTAATATTCGGCTCCTCACTGATTTTTTAGCTAGAAATCGTCACTTACGAACAAAAGTGACAGCCAGGGCATGCTTATAGAAGGTATGAACATAAAAATTGGCAGAAAAAAAGGCTCATATATATCTAAATACACCCTTAAAATTTCATTTCAATATATTTATTGGTGAAGGAGTTATTGGCCTCGCTGCCGAAAATATCAGCTGAATTATTCTAGGAACGATATACTCCACCGCTATAAATAGCCATTCAACCAATGCCGAAATAAACGTTTGCTGTGGCTTTTCTATGGCACATATAAATAAACTATATATAAATGATGTATAAGATATAAAAAATATCTTAAGATCAGTAATAACGTTAGAATATATCAGTCATATATAAACAGTAAAACGAGACATGCCAATTTGCTAAACAGAAAAAACATTTAAGAAAAGTTCTAACCTTTTAATGTCTACTGATCCCACTACCTGATTAATATGAAAGCCAGAAGCTGAAGACCAGAAAGGCAAATAATGCTGGAAACATGGTAGAATGAATGAATTGAAATATTTCCTTTTGATACACTGATCACCGAAAATCTTAAAAATCTTTCTCAATAAACCAATTTTAGTGCAGTCAGAAAACTAACAAAACGAACGTGTTTCTCAAAATTAGATTTGCAATCAAGAATCACACCTAGAATCTTGCATAGTTAAATAGACATTGTTAATGCAAAGATCTGCATGTTGAAATGCTACTGTCCTCAACCAACGTACAATCATACTTTGAGTTTTGTTTGGGTTCAACACCATGACGCATGATTTGACATAATTGATTAACTTTAGCTATGTCTCTATTCACGAATTCTACAACCATAGGTTTACATTCTGAAGATGGAATTGATGCATCTGAAAATGCAACAAGCTTGTTTTCTAGGCATAAACACAAATCATGTTCAAATAGTTTAATACTAATGGGCCGAAAAAAAAACTACCCAAAGAATACCATCTATTACATTCATATAGTCACTAAGCTGCCCATCAAGTTACATACATACTCTCTACGATCTGATACTTAGAAATTCAATGATGCTATAAAAAATATCCATTTATTCCCATCTGTTTAAGTTTGAAAACAAGGGCCTTATGATTAACAAAGTCAAACGCGAAACTAAAATCAAGGCCAATCATATAGACTTCCTGATTACAATCAAGGGATTTCTGTACAGTATTTGAGATTGTAAGAAAGGCATCACATTCTCCAAGGCTTCTGCGAAAAGTGGATTACTTTCAGAATATCTACTTAGACGTTTTGCCAAAAGACGTTCAAAAACTTTATATAATATGGATTTATGGAAATTGGGTGTTAATCAGTAGGGCTAAACCTACCAAAAACTCATTAACTCAATGTAATTATATAATTAATTCTCCAACAAGTGTAAAATGGACCTTTTTTATCGGACTTGCGAGATATAACGGATAACTTGAGAGCTAATCAGCGAGCAGTCTTTATAAACAAACAAAAGAAAAATACTATTTGAGTCTACAACTTCATAAGCATCAATATCCAAGGGACCAAAAAGCTATATCATTATTATTACTTGCTAGGCTACAACCCTAGTTGGAAAAGCCGAATGCTCTAAGCCCAGGGGCTCCAACAGCAAAAATAACCCAGTGAAGAAAGGAAATAAGGAAAAGTAGAATATTTTAAGAAAAATAATATCAAAATAAATATTTCCAATATAAACCATAAAAACTTCAACAAAACTAGAGGAAGAGAAATAAGATACAATAACGTGCCCGAGACAGTGGAAGACCATGGTACAGAGGCTATGACACTACCCAAGACTAGAAAACAATGGTTTGATTTTGGAGTGTCGTCTCCTAGAAGAGCTGCTTACCATAGCTAAAGAGTCTGTTCTACCCTTACCAAGAGGGAAGTGGCCGCTGAACAAATACAATGCAGTAATTAACTCCTTGAGAGAAGAATAATTGTTTGGTAACCTCACTGTTGTCAGGTGTATGGGGAGAGAGGAGACTATATAAAGAATGGGCCAGACTATTTGGCGTATATGTAGGCAAAGGGAAAATAAACCGTAACCAGAGAGAAGTATCCAATGTAGCACTGTCTGGGCAGTTAAAGGACCCCATAACTCTCTAGCGGTAGTATCTCAACGGGTGGCTGGTGCCCTGGCCAACCTACTACCTAACTAGTTAGTTTAGCCTGAGAAAAACAGGAATAAGGAAGATCCCGTTTTTCATAACTGCTTAATGTCAAACACATCAGCCAAAAGGGTTGCCTTTTCCTTTGGACAGTGAGTGACAGTGTGCGTATGTGCGTGTGAGTGTATGTGTGTGTAGCTGTGTCTGTGTATATGTGTGTGGGAAATCCTGCATGATGTATAATTTTACACTATTAGAATAGAGATCCAAACTGTTTATGACTTTTGCTAAGTAACCGTGGCTTTTATATACTCGCTTAGAGAAACTCAAGTATATTGCCTCTTCACATTTACTTATTCTCTCATATACCTACCTATACATACCAGAAATGTCATCATATATCTCAGCTAACGACCTATAATGCTAATTTGTTATCTCAAATGCTTATTTTCTTTTGGAATTTCATTCCGTGCTTTTTTCGCCTCTCTCCCAATTCACCTGTTGGTAATGTATTGGGTTCTAATTATTTCAATATTTGTTCTACGTGATTTTGTTAATTAGACGACAACAACAATAATAATAACAAAAAACAACAACAACAACAACAACAACAACAACAACAACAACAACAACAACAATAATAATAATAATAATAATAATAATAATAATAATAATACCCAACGCTTGAGAAGTGACTCAAAATCTAATTTTTTTTCTTCTTCTTCTTCTTCTTCTTTCAGCTATATTTCCTTGACGTTCAAGATTGACAGCAAATCAAAAAATTAAATATCAGAATTAAAAAAAAGAAAAAATAAATAAAATGAACCTGCATGCTGTAGCCAATGTTCACATTATAAAAAAGGCTTCTTTTACACATAACTGATGTTTCAAAGTAAAGAAGAAACAAAGTTTGCCTCTCTTGTTTCATTTTCAACAAATAATCCACGCAGATCTGACCTTTATTAATGCAATAGGATGTAACAAGACTGCTCTGCGATGCAAGGAAAAAAATATAATTTATCAGAGACGAGACCAAACTTATCCCATCAGTGTTACTTTCGGTGACAAATATCAGGCAAAGTTGCTCGAACTCGAAGTTCGTGCTTTCTTTTATTCTGATTTTCTTGTATAGCTCCGCAGGCCGAGTAATATACCCAAGAAAGCATCCAAAGTTTTTACTTTGCTTGTAAATAAGAACTTGTACTTCGTACCGAGAAAGAATTTTAAGAAAACATTAAATGTAAATGTGACGTCGGAAGGTTATGACATTTTTCTATCTTTTCATTGTGTTGACGGTCAACATTATTCAGTGGACGTTATTAAATAAACTTTATTTATCTCAAAGAAAAGATGATAAAAGACGAAAGTCCGGTGATAGTCCGGGAAACTCTCTAGATACTGGTCCTGATGTTAATTAAGAGCACGTTGTATTTAGCAGATTATAAGGACGCATTTAAACACATACGGATACTTAGTGTAATATCTAGTCAACTCTATTAACACTACCCTATCATTGATGGTGACATGTTCATGTCATATGATTTCCAAGTTATTTAAAAGCATTTCAGTGAAATTAATTATTTATCAAAATGTAACAAATGTTAAGTTTGTAGCAAAATTTTATCATGTTCAATATCTTACCCAACCAAACTCGACTACTTCAGATACCAAACAAGTCAATGAAACGAGAAAATTTTATCCAACAAAATCGTAACCATTAAGAAAAAGGAAATTCAAAATAAATCCTATTAGAAAAGAAAAATATTTTGGGAAACTTTCAAGTTTAAGATGTTCACGGTGGAATTCGTTAACTATAACAAGTTTTCTATTGAGAAAGGAAAGTTAGCAGAGAGATCATTAAGCGGATCGTTCGTTAAAAGTTTTTACCGAAAAAGTTCTGTTTCGTTGGCTCCTTTCAATTTAAATGCTAAGACTTCATTCAAGTTGTTATATATTCAGACTTAACATATGTATATGCGTAGGTACCTGGTCATCTTTCCTTTTCTCCTGATTCATAGGCCAAGGAAAAGACTGAATTTTAAAACTACAACCCCCATAAAAAAAGAGCACCAACATTTGAAAGTGACATAGTTTTCAACCCTTTTAGTTACCATCAAATCTTCAATAAAGGGTTGCTCAAATATCTTGCCTATATGGCGATTTTGAATGTGCTTCATTGGCTTGGTAATCTGGAGCTATATGAATACTGGAGTATGCAACCCATCTAAAATGACAGTTTAATAATTAGATAAGTATGCACACACGAAAACGCATACACACAGAATAAACCCTTTACGCTCCCTCCTCCTTACTCAAGGGAGTTAAACGTCTGGTAATGCCATTGGGTGGGATTTGAAATAATTATATATATATATATATATATATATATATATATATATATATATATATATATATATATATATATATATATATGTATACATATATATATATGTATATATACATATATATATATATATATATATATATATATATATATATATATATATATATATGTGTGTGTGTGTGTATGTATACATATATATATACTGGTTAAGTAACATTGGTGTTGATCAGTCGTTGGATGGGTGACCGCTCTTCTAGGCGTTGATCCCTTGGGAACGGATCTTTACCATAATCTCTTCAGTCTACTCAGCTGTAAATGAGTACCTATCTCTGATGGGGTAGGGTCCAGCTATGGGTTAAATAGAAAAACTCAGCAATGCTGGAAAGAAATGAAGGATTGAACAACAACGACGTAAATGGAACCTCTGGCAACAGAGGAGCTTCATCCGGTAGCCAGGTATTCAACCCAATTGAAGGGGAAGATGGTTAGGTACTTGGAGGTCGTCATAGGGCAACTGACCACCACAATGAGAGAAGCCAACAGCCAGAGACTAGAGATACAGAAGCAAACCAGAGGAAGATATGGGCAAGAGAAGAAAATAAGGAAATATGGAGATGCTACATCAAAGGCAACCCGACGGAGAGAGGATATAGAATATTGGTCAACATCTAGAATGAGAGGAATAACACCCCCCCCCCCCAAACAGAGCAAAGGCTTGCAGACCAAGTAAGGAACATAAAGAAAAAGAATTGGCTCTCCCCAACAGAATGAGAGGAACTGGAAAGGGAAATGACACACGACAATGAATTACAAGAAGACAATCTGAGAAACAATGCCACAGATGACAACAGGGATGATGAGATTTCAAACAACAGCAAACAGAAACACTGACGTAGTAACAGAGAGGACGAATGGGTACAAAAGATTAGACAATGGATGAAGCTGGATACAGTAAGAACAATTATCCTGTCCATGAAAGCCTACACCACCAAGAAATTAAGGGAGAAACAAGTGAGGTCAGTGAAATAATGAGAATAATACACATCACCAGTATCACAAAAATAAATAACTTAGCATATGCAGGAACAAAATTAGTAGGGGATACGAACACCTACACCACCAACGCAACCAACCCAACAGAAACCAAAAGAGGAACCTCCTTGGAAAAGGCGCCTGGAAAAGCAAATCATGGTGATGAGATCTGGCTTGTGTAAACTGAAAGAGATGGCAGAAAAAAAGGCTAAGAAGCAAGAAAACAACGGAGGAACTTAACAAGAAATACAAAATACAAGAGAGGGGACTAAACAACATAATAGAAGATGTAAAACAGAGGCTTAGGCCAAAGCCCATAAGGTCAAACGGTACATTAACAGGAATAAGGGATACCAACAGAACAAACTATTTGGAACCAACCAAAATAGACTATATAGCCAACTAAGAGGGGAAGACAACCACCAAGAAATCCCTGAAGTCAAACCAAGTAAGACACTCTGGGAAAACATATGGAACAATCCGATAACATACAACAAACATGCAAAATGGCTCCAGGAAGTCAAGGAAGAAGAAACAGGGAGATTAAAACAAAGATTCACAGAGATCACGCCAGACACAGTCAGACACTAACTAAAGAAAATGCCAAACTGGAAAGCCCAAGTCCCGATGAAGTCCATGGATACAGGCTCAAAAACTTCAAGGCCTTACACCCACGGATAGCAGAATGACTCTAGCATTGTATCTCAAATCACCAGGCACCCAAATGGATGACCACAGGAAGCCCAGCGGCATAGTAAGAAATATGAAACCAATTGTTCAAATTGTTCTAAAAGCACCAAAATTGGCACACATGTGGATTAATACATTCTGAACAATTTTGGATATGGAGGCATTCAAGATTCTCCCCGTAGCACATTTGGCGGCCATTTTTCAAAATGGCCGCTATTTACCGTTAGCGTCATTGAATATGTACTATAATTTGTCTTTTTGTGGATGCTAAAGGTGATAAGTGTGCTAGAGGTGATAAGTATTGTACAATTACACATACTTCTGTGCTTACCAAATAATTTGGCTACCATTTCACAAGAAAATGAATTTTACTTTGCAGCGGCAGCGTTGGTGGCAGTGACGGCGGCTGCAGTAATAGTATAGTGTTGATAGTCATGGTGCTTGTAGTAGTAACTTGTGGTAACATGGTGGTGTTTTGTGTCTTTGCAGGTGAGGCAGCAGCAGCACCACCTGACATCAGAGACGCGTTGTTCCAGACTGCAGCCATGGCAAAGAAGTTCCAACTGGTCGATACTTTTGAGCAACGTACTCCCACAACACCTCCTGAGACAAACTGGAAGCTGTGTCTTGTATGTCAAGAGGAGACAACAGAGTCACTTGTCTGCCCAGTACTGTCTAAACGCCGAGACCCTGGGAGTGGATACACGACAATGGCTGCAAACTTGGTCAAATTTGATGAACTCGGAGAACTGCCAAGAACTGTTCAGTTACAGAGACTAGATGAAGGACAAGGTGTTGAGGCGACAATGGTTGCCCACCAGGCCAAGTGGCATAAAACATGTATGCTCAAATACAATAACACAATGCTACGAAGAGCAGAGAAGAGACGCATCGCAAGCAGCTCAGCATTTGATAGTACTGACAATGTCCAGGCCAAGCGCGCCAGAACACACTCTTCAGAAGCCACTACCAGCGGCACCTCCTGCTTTTTCTGTGGAAAGTCTGGCACAGAGACCCTACATGAAGTAACAACCTTCCAGGTGGACACACGCGTACGGAAGTGTGCAGCGCAAGTTGGGGACAATGAACTCATAGCCAGGCTCAGCATGGGTGATATGGTGGCTCTGGAGGCCAAGTACCATTCCAAGTGTTTGTTGGCTCTTTACTATCGTGCAAAGACCACTGTAGAAGCCGAGCAGAAAACTGACCATGAAGGTGTAATGTCAAGAATCGTACTGGCTGAACTGGTCCTGTATATCGAGGAAACCCACCTAGAAGAGGGCACCACCCCAGTCTTCAGACTCGCAGAACTTGTAAAGCTATACACAACAAGAATGGAACAGCTCGGGGTTGTTTTGTGCCAGAAAGTTAATAGCACAAGGCTGAAAGAGCGCCTGTTAGCCCAGATACCAGGCCTGAGATCCCACAGCAAAGGCCGAGATGTTTTACTAGCGTTTGATGAAGACATTGGTGAAGCGCTAGGCAAAGCCTGTGAGCAAGACTGTGACACTGAGGCAGTTCACCTTGCGCGTGCTGCACAGATAGTTCGTCGATATATGTTTGAAGACACTTACCAATTCCGTGGATCATTCCCGGGCGGCTGTCAGGAGGACTCTGTGCCAAACGTACTAGTTGCAATGGTAAATATGGTGCTGGATGGCCCCACCATCAAGAATCAAAGCCATTCCTCTTCAACACAAGCAGCTCTTTCCATTGCGCAGCTTCTCAAGTTCAACAGTGTCAAGCAAAGTCGGAAGCAGGGAGCAACCAAGACACAGGAGCCTCCAGCTGTCAGACACAGTACGTCTCAAGAAACTCCTCTTCCAACCTATGTTGGGCTGATGCTGTATGCTGAAACACGCAAGAGAGGACTTGTGGACAAGCTCTTCTCTCTGGGCCTAAGCATCTCATATGACAGAGTCCTACGTCTTTCTGCCCAGATGGGAAACAGCGTGTGTCAGCTGTACCGCATAGAGGAAGTGGTCTGCCCGCCTACCCTGCGTAGCAATGTGTTCACAACTGCGGCTGTGGACAACATTGACCACAACCCAAGTGCCACCACAGCCAAGAATTCATTCCATGGAACAGGAATCTCGCTTTTTCAACACCCAACGTGTGCAGATGAGGGAGTGGATCGTAGCATTGCTCTCACTGGGCGTGATACTGGATCAAAGACGGTTGAGCCTCTACCAGAATATTACACGGATGTACGTCCTGTTGCTTCTTCTGTCAAAGGGCAAATGATCCCAGCTACTTCTGTGACCTCTCTTAGACGCCACAACTGTGAGCAGCACATAGAAGATGAGTATATGTGGCTGGAGAACACGAGAAGTGTTCTCAAAGATGATGTTGAGGCCTGTGAAAACACATCATGGGCTGCATACCATGCAAGGCACCAAGATCCAAAGCAACCAGTCATCACACCAACGTCCCTGCTTCCCTTGTTCCAGGAGAGTGCTCACACTGTGGCAATGATCAGACACTCTATTGATGTAGTCAGGAGTGCAGTTAAACATCTCAACCCAGGCCAAACTCCAGTTCTGACTTGCGACCAGCCACTATTCACTCTAGCAAAACAGATCCAGTGGAAGTGGCCAAACACATATGGAGAAGACCAACTGGTGGTGATGTTTGGGGGGTTGCATATTGAGATGACGGCACTGAAGACCCTGGGTGACTGGTTGCAGGGAAGTGGGTGGACCCAAGCACTGGTACAAGCAGAGATCACAACTGAAGGAATAGCAGACTCATTTCTTCGAGCAGCTCACGTCACACGCACCAGAAGAGCACACCAAGTCACAGCGGCTGCGTTGTATAATCTCCAACGGCGTGCCTATGACAAGTACAGCACCACCAATACAGAAGATGATGAGCACCCTGAAAGCTTCGAAGACTGGTGCAGTCAGAGAGAACAGAGTTATCCGCAGTTTCAGTACTGGTCAACAGTCTTGGCACTGGAGCTGTCCCATCGGAGTGATGATGGGCTCTACACACCACTCTGGACCACACTCCCTGAGGCATCCAAGGCCTGCTATGAGCTGGTGTCTTGCGGATGCAAGAAAGGCTGCAAAAACCGCTGCAAGTGCAAGAACGCTTCACTGCAATGCACTGGTCTATGTTTCTGTGAAGGCGAATGCCAGTAGATTGGGACAGAAAACTTGCTAACCAACATTATGATCTGTAGACATTCATAATTCTGGTGACCAGATTTGAAAAGTTCGGAATCATAATTAACATAGTGTGGCAAAATCTACGTTATTGTATTACATGTATGTACTGCAGGATTACACAAGTACTGTGCCTAGAGACTGGGCTTTTGGTCGACTATATAACTACAATCTGACCATACTGTAAACTTCCCGTACTCTGTGTATTATTTTGACTAGCAATTTTGCCAGCAATTTGAAATAAAAAAGCAACTTGAGCAATTAAAGTGTGTTCCTGAAATCAGGTACTGGTTATTAGAGGTATTATGTCATTGAGTATTGAAATCTTCATCAAATGTCCACTTTTTCCACAAAATGGCGGCCAGTTTGGGGGCCATTTTTGAGAAGATTCATCTAAATATCTGTTAAACATTTATTGATGTTAATTCTGATGTAAAAAAAAGGGAATTTTGGCCCATCTAGCACCAAACTAACGACACATAATGAAGTCTATGTAATGACGCTAATGTTAAATGGCGGCCATTTTGAACAATGGCCGCCATATCTTCCTAAGGGCTAATCTTGAATGCCTCCATATCCAAAAATGTTTAGAATATATTAATCTACATGTGTGCCAATTTTGGTGCTTTTAGACCAATTTGAACAATTGGTCTGCTATGCCGCTGTACTGCAGAAAGAAGTGTACGGACACCAAGGACCAGCTCCTGATAGACAAAATGATAATGAAGAACAGTAGAAGGAAAACCAACCTAAGCATGGCATGGATTGACTATAAGAAAGCATTCGACATGATACCACACACATGGCTAATAGAATGCCTGAAAATATATGGGGCAGAGGAACACACCATCAACTCCCTTAAAAATACAATGCGCAACTGAAATATAGTACTTACAAGATCTGGAATGGGACTAGCAGAGGTTAATCTCCGGAGAGGGATCTTCTAGGGCGACTCACTGTCCCCATAACTCTTCATAGTAGCCATGATTCCCATGACAAAAGTACTGCAGAAGATGGATGCTGGGTACCAACTCAAGAAAAAGGCAACAGAATTAACCATCTGGTGTTCATGGACGACATCAAGCTACATGGTAAGAGCATCAAGTGAATAGATACCTTAGTCCAGACTGTAAGGATTGTATCCCGGGACATCAGGATGGAGTTTGGAATTGAAAAATGTGCCTTTGTTAACATACAAAAGTGCAAAGTAACAAGGACTGAAGGGATAAATCTACCAGATGGGAGCAACATCAAATACATAGAGGAGACAGGATACAAATACCTGGGAATAATGGAAGGAGGGGATATAAAACACCAAGAGATGAAGGACACGATCAGGAAAGACTATATGCAGAGACTCAAGGTGTTACTCAAGTCAAAACTCAACACCGAAAATATGATAAAAACCATAAATACATGGGCAGTACCAGTAATCAGATACAGCGCAGGAATAGTCGAATGGACGAAGGCAGAACTCCACAGCATAGACCAAAAAACTAGGAAACACATGACAATACACAAAGCACTACACCCAAGAGAAAATACGGGCAGACTATACATAACACGAAAGGAAAGAGGGAGAGGACTACTAAGTATAGGGGACTGTGTTAACATCGAGAATAGAGAACTGGGGCAATATCTGAAAACCAGTGAAGATGAGTGGCTCAAGAGTGAATGGGAAGAAGGACTGATAAACGTAGACGAACACCCAAAAATATACAGAGACAGGGTAATGACAAGCAGAACGGAGGACTGGCACAACAAACCAATGCACGGACAATACATGAGACAGACTAAAGAGCACTAGGCACGATCCCAAGATCCTTGAAAAGGAATCTAGAAAAACTAGAGGCTGGAGGCTGAAGTAGCTCCAGGACTCATGCAGAAGAGTGTGATCCTAGAAACGGCGCACATAATGAGGAAAGTGATAGACTCCTAAGGGGCAGAATGCAACCCGGAACCCTACACTATAAATACCACGTAGTTGAAAAGACTGTGATAATAATAATAATAATAATAATAATAATAATAATAATAATAATAATAATAATAAGAAGAAGAAGAAGAAGAAGAAGAAGAAGAAGAAGAAGAAGAAGAAGAAGAAAAAGATGATGATGAATTTTTCGTTTAATTTGGAATCGATGTTTCCTTAGGAAGAAGAAGAAGAAGAAGAAGAAGAAGAAGAAGAATTTTTTGTTTAATTTGGAATCGATGTTTCCTTAAGAAGAAGAAGAAGAAGAAGAAGAAGAAGAAGAAGAAGAAGAAGATGATGAATTTTTCGTTTAATTTGGAATCGATGTTTCCTTGGGAAGAATTGTCGAAAGCTATTTTGTCAGCACATAAGGACTTGGACAGAAATGGCAACTAAAACATGTATTCGTCAGCACGTGTACATAGGGCATTGGATGAAAGAAATATATAGTCATAAGTCAAAATTTTCCTTTCATGATTTCTATCGACGGCCATTCCTATACCAAGAAACGATCAAACGCTTAATTCCAAGAAGCAAATAGATCCACCCGGTGATCTTCAATATGCACATCTCCTTTTACTTTTGCGGTCAAATCTGTTATTAAAGTTTCTTGCATCCTCTGTAAGACCACACTCGAACATCCTAAGACTGAGTAAGAGCGGGACTACCTGGCGGATGATGTCTTGGGGCCTGGTTGATCCTGGGAGATGGTTGATGGCTTGGGGTTGTAAGATGGGGATATCAAGATTACTAAGAACTGAGGTGGTGTTTGCTTAGAAGCTTAAACTCTCTGTTCCTGAGTGAATGGAAAAGCTAATCCGAAGCCAAAACCTGAAAAAAAAAGAGAAAAAATGTGCTGGTGCTCTGGACGGAGCAATGTAAATGTAAATGTGTGAAGCCTTCTAATAAAGATTAGCAGGAGAATGAAAAATTGAATATATGCTGAAAAATCAAATAGCATGGATCCATGGTAGAATTTGTTGTTTTTAAAATTCCGAAACTATTCAGAATAATAAATAATCTGAGTTCTTTTAGGGCTACGAATTATACAAAAATAAGCCAAAAAAATTCATAACACAGATCTCGCAAAATACATAGAGTTTAAAGAGAATATACAATTTTTACAGAAATATCACTTAGTGCAATAAATTGGTATCAAACAGGTTTGACTTTACATATTTTACGTAGTCACTTGATTTTACATGTCAATCCACAATCGCCTGTGCTAAATTGTGAAAAATCTCAAAAGTGTCGTATTTAATTTTGAAAATACTCAAGACGCTTATATGTTGCTATAGGTAGAGAACAGGTCAAAACTATACATTTGGTTTTGATCAACAGGTTGATACACAACTTAATTTCGTTAACAGCAGGTTACATACAAGTTTAGGCCAGTAATTTCACCGAGTGACCAAACAGCGATTATACAGAGTTCTTAACACTTCGTTTCTTTAACGCAATTGAAACTCAAAAAATGGCACTAGGCTTAGAATGTTATATTAACACTTGAGCAATTTGAACACAAAAAAGTTATTTACCATGATAAGAGATATGCGAGAGAATAGGGGTATTAGTAACTGAAGGGATACTTGACTTTGGATCTGCATTTCGATGGATCGTTATAGTTAACAAGTTAATAGCCTGGAAGTGTGCCTCTGCAATTCAATACTCGCCATGTATATACCCACATGCTTGGGTAAGTATTATACGGTTGTGCTAAGTGATACATTAAAAAATCTCTATCCCAAAATAAACTCGTACGGATCAGTGTACTAAAAGAACTTTACGTTTACATCGTTTCGCTGGATGTAACTAAGAATATTCCATTTCACTTGATAAAAAAAAAAAAAAAAAAAAAAAAAAAAAAATATTTACTAGGATGAAACATAATTTCTGAATATATACTCATTTCAAATGATGCCACTTCCTTTCTAATCTTCATGTATGCATTATTCTAGTCATTTTCTTCATTATTGAAAACTCGTTATTGATAATTCCAGATATCCTACGCGGCAATAGATTTGTCCACGCTATAACGGTAGTAGATATTAAAGTTACTGATATATATATGAATGAGCAATCATGCAACGATAGCATAATCATAACAATTAAAATGACAAGTATAAATACTATTACTACTCATATCACAGTCAATATTTAAAGTTATTGAGACATAATAATCCTCCCCTCAAGAGATCATTCCTAAAAATCTCTTCCCTTCTTGACGATTTGGTATTCTTTTATTATATGGTCGTATCATAATTACTGATACGTGTATCTAATTAAAGATAGAGTGATCTATGTACTGTACAGTAGCCACATCTCCATTTCTGATCGGAAGATCACAAATTAACGTGTTCATTTTATCAATCAAATGTAACATTAATTAAGTCAGACGATTTAGTAAGATTTCCTTATTGACGTCGTTATGGGAAAGTAACATTCGAAAAAAATCCCGTCATATTGAGGTTACACCCAACATACCTTTCATGTATAAATATATATATATATATATATATATATATATATATATATATATATATATATATATATATATAAATATATATATTTATATATATATATATATATCCATATATTTATAAATAGATATATATATATATATATATATATATATATATATATATATATATATAATATATATTGATATATATGTATATATATATATATATATGTGTGTGTATAAATATATATGTATATATATATATATATATATATATATATATATATATATATATATATATATATACACTGATTATATATACATACATTTATATGTATATATATATATATATATATATATATATATATATATATATATTTATATGAATTTATATATGTATATATATACACACACGCACACACACACATATATATATATATATATATATATATATATATATATATATATATATATATATATATATATATAAATTATAGAAGCGTCACACTTACTTTAGCTGTCATGAAAATACATTGTATACTTATACTAAAGAGACTAGAAAGAAAGATTGACGAAAAACTGAGAGATGAACAAGCTGGATTTAGAAAAGGTAGAAGTTGTACTAGCAAGAATTTCACTTTAAGACATGCGTAGAATATAAGAATCCGGTTTTGATGGCATTATTTGAATATTAAAAGGCCTTTGATAGTGGGCACCAGCCAATTTTGTGGAGAGTTCTCTTAAATATGTTAATTTGATTAAGTGTGTTCATGAGCATAGCAAATGCAAAGTTAATGCTTCTGGAGTCCTATTAAATTGATTTCTAGTGAACAGCGGGGTACTCCAAGGGAATTTGTTGTCACCTATGTTGTTTAGTCTCATCATGGATTTTGTAATACGTAGAGCAATTAGGGATGGTAGGCAAGAATTGGACTGTATTGGTAATAAGAAATTAACTGATCTATAATATGCTGATGATGCTGTCCTTATTAGCAGGTCACCCAAGGATTTCCAATGCTTGTCCATCAGAATGCATGCAATATCACAGAATGTTGGGTTCAAGATAAAGAGAAAAAGGAGATGATGGGAACGGAATTTGCAATGGAAGACGAAATATCATTGGCAGGAGGAAGGACTAATGAATTAGTATCATTTAAGTATCTAGGAACTATGATCTCTTATACAGGGTCTTTATAACTGTAGTTTAATGAAAGATTGAAAAAAAAGCAAATCAGACAATGACTAGGTTGCGTAAAATTTGGATATCAAATTGCCTTAAATCATTTGGGGATATGATATAACAATGAAATCATCTCTAACAGATTCAGTAGATTTGAGAATAAGGTCTTCAAAAGAGTATTAGGTATTTAATGGCATGACAGGATTAGAAATGGAACTATAAGAGAGAATGCTCGATTGCCATATATAGATGAGATCATGGAGAGGGGTAGATGGAGATTAGTTCACCAAACTGGGTTCCACAAGGTACTAGAAGAGTTAGAAGGCCCAGGCCTACATAGCTGAGGACTATAAAGCGTCAAGTGGGAGATGGTGAATGGAGAAGTATTGAATTCAAATTTCTAGACAAAGATGACTGGCGAAATCGACTTTGCGTAAATAGGCGTAGGAGATGATGATATATATATATATATATATATATATATATATATATATATATATATATATATATATATATATATATATATATATATATATACATATACATATATATATATATATATATATATATATATATATATATATATATATATATATATATATCTATATTCAAGAGCAAAAACTACGGATATGCTTTGAACTTGTTCTTATTAGTAGATATTATATAAATAATGGCCAATTCCCTTATACTCTTGTGCTGCTTACCGTAAAAAGCAAATAAGAAACTTAAACCCCATTCTGAGGACCTTGAAGAAAGATTCTTTAAAAGATATTTTTGGCGGATTTATATAGACAAAGGAAATCGTACTCCGGTGAAATTTCTTACTCTCACAGTCATCGTATAAAATTTGTATATGGCGAGATTTTCCTCAGAAGATCTCCGAATATTTCCTTTTCTCTATGTAGCAAATGTCAGCCAAATGACTATTTATAATCAGGGAATTATTTTTCCAAATGACAGACGGGTAGTTTCGTTCAAGGTAAACAACAAAATAGTATGCAATAAAAGAGATTGTATGAGGGTCCCAGTTTGCCTCCTCTTCTTTTGAAGTGGGAAGTTTAAAATATGGTGACTGAGTCATATCAGGGGGAATGAACGTAAAAATACGATTACATTTACTCCTACAATTCAGCTTTTAGATTGATATTTTTCTCGTTATACAAATGGCGTCTGAGTGGGAAATTAAAGTCCTTTACTAAATCCTAGCAAAATGAGAAAAATTGGGAGTGGGTCAAATACACGAATGCTTAAAAGTGGAATACTATACAGATCCAGAAAAACAGTAGGATGAAAACCTTGCAGCTTAATAGCAACAATGGTGTTTCCCTTTGACATCCAGTAATATTCACTTTCATAAAACAAGGTAATTTCTCGTTTAACGTCCCCATCTTGTGGCAAAGAGTGATAGCGTAGGATTGACCAGAAGAGCCCAATAAAGTGTTCAGAGGAGTGGAGAAATTACACCACATCTGAGGACTAATTACAGTATATAAAAGTAATCATAGAATGAGGAGCACTAAAGGCCGTCCTTGATTACCATTGACTGTTCAAGTTAACGTACTTACCTGCGCACACACACATACACCACACACACGCACACACACACACACACACACACACACATATATATATATATATATATATATATATATATATATATATATATATATATATATATATATATATATATATATATATATATATATATATATATATATATATATATATATATATATATATAACGGATTTTGAGCGAAGCGAAAAATCTATTTTTGGGTGAGATGGCCATGTCGTCCTGATGGAAGTTCCTATAGGGTAGCTTCCTAGGGTATATTACAACTACGGCGATATTCCCAGAGAATTTACCTTAAGGTACCAGAATTCTAACTCCTGGAGCGAGTATCCCTCGTGAAAGGGATATCGCGACATATTTGAGGACGTATTCTTGACACGCCACATGGCAATCTGCATCCTGGACAGAGATTTCGTCTCGTAGGAGGCGATTGGCAAGAAACGAATTCGGGAAAGAAAAAGGGGAGCCGCTCCCAAGGCTCCCTATCCTCCGATTCGTATGCGTGCCTGGCGCCAATCCTGGCGCCATCTGTATTCCTTGTAGCGTACACGAGGTGCTACAGATACTGTATGTAGGGAGGGGTCCTACAGCCCTTTCTTAGAAAGGCAAGGGCGGGTCCATCAGGACGACATGGCCATCTCACCCAAAAATAGATTTTTCGCTTCGCTCAAAATCCGTTTTTTGGGCTCAAGCCATGTCGTCCTGATGGAAGTGTACCAGAGCATTACTGTATCTGTGGATTCTCAGAACGTGCCGTACTCCCCGGAGGTAATTTTTCCCCGGTCGACTAGACCTAGAGACCTAAGATGTTACCGTTATACATCTTTTCAACTAACTATAAACTATGTTAGAGCTTCCTGCCCCCTACAGGGAAGAGTCCTACTAGACTCTGGAAAAGTCTCGAAGAGTACATATACCTATGTATGAATACTAGGCAAGCTAATATAGTGGTCTCGCCCTATATTAAGTAAAGCATAGTTTGTAAAGAACCACTGCGTCAATATATATTGACCAGTAATCCGCACAATACTTGTATTGGACAAAGGTTTATATCCGCATAGGAAGAAACTAATAAAACCGCCCTTGTCCCTTTATGGGACGGAGTCCTCCCATTAGGGGACTACATAAACCAATGCAACATAGCTTGCATAACAGAACAATTCTATTAGAATTATCCCAGATAAGGTACATAGAATAAATGCTCAATTATACCAATAAATTGACACAGGTGAAAGAGACGCAAGGTTCTCAAGAACAAGTTTATTGACAGACAATAAATAGACAGGTTAACAACAATTATATATATATATATATATATATATATATATATATATATATATATATATAAAAAGAGGATAACCCAAAACTTTAAGCATAAGTATGATAGTAAACAGAACTTGTTTATCTGAAAGAAAAAACATTAAATGCCACTTTTTTAAGATACCGAGGTATCAAGTCATAAAAGTCTGTATTACAAATCAATCACATTAGCGTTAGAAACGCTCGGCACACATGTCTGTACTTATGCTAGGTTCACCTTTGAAAAATGAACAGTCTATGTGGGCACTCGGTGCCCTCATTTAGTTTGTAGTACAGTATGTACCTACACACTCACCCTGGACTTAATCGTCCCAATTAAGACCACTGTTCCTCGCAGAGTTAAACAGTAGGGTTAACTACACGACCCACTGCTACCACAGATCTCTTTAGTTCCTCTACTTGCTTTGCATAGTGGTGAAAGAACACTCTGGAAGACTTCCAGCCCGTGTATGAACGGAGATGTTCAAAATCCATACAATTAAAGAGATTTAGGGATGAGGCAACTTTCCTCGGATCGTGACCTGCGGGTGTACTGTCAGGATCCGCTCTGCGAATAAAATATGTGATTTTCGCTCTGAGTTGATTCAGAGATAAATTTTAGCCTGATGTTCCTCCCCTGAATAGTTGACCACCCTTGAAGTCTGAAGTTCTACGAAGATAGACCTTTAGGCATTCTACTGGACATAGAGATGCATCTTCTTTCAGAGGGCAGATTCTCCAGGGACCCCACCTGTTGGTGGGTAACTCATTCTTAGCGAGAAACGTAGGATCCGGAAACAGGTTCAGTTCCCCCCCATCCAGGAACTGAACATGACCTGCCTCTCTCGAGAGGGCTACGATCTCACTAACCCTGGCCCCGGACGCGAGTGCAAATAGGAAAATAACTTTTTGTGTCAAATCCTTTAACGCACATTCTTCATTGCTCAACAGGGAGGCGAAATGAAGAACTTTGTCTAAAGACCATGAGATGGGCTTTGGAGGTGCTGAAGGTCTGAGCCTAGCACAGGCTTTTGGAACTTTATTAAAGATCTCGTTACCTAGGTCGATCTGGAAGGCAAATAAAATGGGTCTCATCAAAGCAGATTTACACACTGAAATCGTGTTAGCTGCCAACCCTTGACCATGGAGGTGGATGAAGAAAGATAAGCAGAAGTCTGTTGAGATCTCCTGCGGATTCTTTGCCTTTACAAAGGCCACCCATTTTCTCCAAGATGACTCATATTGCCTTCTAGTTGATTTGCACTTATATTCCTCTAGGAAGTCTATGCTGGCTTTTGAAATCCCGAAACGCTTTCTCACCGCAAGGGCGAGAAAATCATGAGCTGCAGGGTCCGGGTTTTCTGTAATGAAGCGAAGACAGTTGACTTCTGGACTCGCTGGGTCAGAACTGGATGTGGTAGCGGCACAAACTTCAGCTGTAGTTCCAACGCCAAGGGGAACCACATGCTGTTCGGCCACTTGTGGGCCACTATTGCCGCTACCCCCTTGAAGGATCTCAGTTTGTTGAGGACCCTCAACAGAAGGTTGTGAGGGGGGAACAGATAAATCCTGGACCATCTGTTCCAGTCGAGGGACATCGCGTCCACTGCTTCCGCTAAGGGGTCCTCGTACGGGGACACGTACAGGGGCAACTTCTTGTTGTCTTTCGTCGCAAAGAGGTCTATCTGCAGTTCTGGGACTTGATTCAGAATGAAGGAGAATGATCCTGCGTCTAAGGACCATTCCGACTCTATCGGTGTGAACCTGGATAGAGCGTCCGCTGTCACGTTGCGGACTCCTTGAAGGTGAACTGCCGACAGGTACCACTTCTTCTTTTCCGCCAATCGGAAAATGGCCAACATCACCTGGTTGAGAGGTGGTGACCTCGACCCTTGTCGATTCAAGCATCTCACAACCACCTCGCTGTCCATCACCAATCTTATGTGGATCGAGTGACGCGGGGAGACTTTCTTTAAGGTAAGGAGCACTGCCATAGCTTCTAGAAAGTTTATGTGAAAGGTCCTGAATAGCTTGGACCAAGTCCCCTGGACTTTTTTCCGATGAGAGTGACCTCCCCATCCCTCCTTTGAGGCGTCTGAGTGAATCGTCATCGACGGGGGAGGTGGCTGAAGAAGAACCGACTTCTTTAAATGTCTGGCTTGGGACCAAGGCCTGAGAAGAGTACGTAGCCGAGGCGGCACTGGTCTTCTCAGATCTCTTCGCGCGTTTGATGCATACCTTCTCCAAACTCCGGTTGCATCCTTTAGCTGTGCTCTTAGCACTGGGTCTGTCACCGAAGCAAACTGGAGAGAGCCTAGTACCCTCTCCTGTTCGCGTCTTGATATCCTTTCGGAATCTAGAAGTCTCTTGACAGAGCCCGCTATCTCCTTCCTTTTCTTCGTCGGGATGGAGAAACAGTGTGACAAAAGGTCCCAGTGGATTCCCAGCCACTGGAACTTTTGGGATGGAGAAAGTCGAGACTTTTTTCTGTTGATCTTGAAGCCTAGGTACTCTAGGAACTGGATCACCTGACTGGAAGCTTGCAAGCATTCGGTCTCGGATGCTGCCCACACCAGCCAGTCGTCCAGGTAGGCTACTACCTGAATTCCCTTTAGGCGTAATTGTTTGAGAGCTGCGCTCGCAAGCTTCGTGAAAATCCTTGGGGCTATGTTTAGCCCGAATGGCATGGCTCTGAAGGCGTATAGTCTCCGTTGTAGCCTGAACCCTAGGTAGGGGGAGAGTCGACGGCTGATTGGAATGTACCAATAGGCGTCTGACAAGTCTATAGAGACTGAGTATGCCCTCCTGGGCAGTAAGGTCCTTATGTGTTGCAGTGTTAGCATTTTGAATTTGCAATTCACTATGAACTTGTTGAGTGGCGACAAGTCCAGAATGACTCTGAGCTTTTCCGAGTCTTTCTTGGGAACAAAAAACTGCCTCCCTTGGAATTTGATGGACTTCACCTTTCGGATCACCTTTTTCTCCAACAGTTCTTGAACGTACTCCTCCAGAACGGGGGTGGAGTGTTGGAAAAACTGAAGGCACGGGGGTGGAGTGCTGTACCAGCTCCAGCCCAGTCCATTCTTGAGTAGGCTTTGGGCCCAGGGATCGAAGGTCCAACGATCCCAAAATTTCATCAGTCTCCCTCCTACCGGTATCATTTCACTTGGACTGCCGTCCTGAGGTCTTGCCTCCCTGACCACGACCACCTCTGAATCCCCTTCCCCTTGAGGGGCGCCTAGACGAGCCTCTGGCTGCTCCTCTAGGCTTTGCTCGAAAGGAAGAAGACTGTCCTTCGAACGTTGGGGTGAATGCCGTGGACTGACCTGGCACAGCCTGGGGTACCCACTGAAAAGTGGTCGGGGTTTGTGCCACCATCTGGGGCACTGGAGGCAATGGCAATTGCAGTTGCTGTTGCTGTCTAGAGGGCTTGGCTGGCCGAGACGGTAGCCTAGTCCTCATATTCTTCCTCTTTGGTTGAGGACCCTCATCCGGGGAAGACTTTCTTTTGATAGCCAGGCCCCACTTCTGGAGAAGGTTTCTATTCTCCACGGCGGCCTTATCAACAACTTCTTTGACCACATCGGTAGGGAAAAGGTCTTTTCCCCAAATGTTGGAGGAGATTAACTTCCTTGGCTCGTGCCTCACCGTAGCCCCGGTGAACACGAACTCCCTACAAGCTCTCCTTGCCTTGACGAAGCCATAAAGGTCCTTCGTCACTGTGGCTAGGTGAGTCTTAGCCACCACCATGAACATTTCATGGAGCTTGGGGTCACTTGCCATCGTCTCAAGAGTAGTCTGATGAGACATTGAGGCAGCCAGTCTTTCTTTTGTCTCGAACTCTCTTCGTAAAAGAAAGTCGGACAGCTTGGGGAGGTCCTCGCCGAATTGCCGTCCGGCAATATCAGCCTCCAACTTTCCCACTGAGAACGTCAGATGGACATCCTTCCAGTCTTTGTGGTCCATAGGCAGGGCCAGCGACAAGGGTTTACACTCCTCCAGGGAGGGGCAAGGCTTGCCGGCCTCGACTGCCTTTAGGACAGCCGCAAACCCTTTCTGTAAAAAGGGGAAGGCTCTAGCAGGAGAGGACACAAAGGAAGGGAGCTTCTTGCTCAATGCAGCTACCTTCGAGTTAGAGAAGCCCTTCTCCTTCATTGAGGATGAAAGTAGGGCTTGAGCCTTAGCGTGGTCCATGATTATGACCTCCTTCGGCTCTGTCTCCTCCCTTGAAGCTGGTTCTTTTCTCAGCCGGACATAGCAGTCCGGATATGATGCCTTGCTGGGCCAGAATTCCTCCTCCTCTAGGGGAACTGAACCCAGCTTATACGAGATGACGATCTTTCCAGTCGTCACCGGCATGTGCTCAGCATACCTCCATGGGTTAGCATCTGAGCATAAGGGAAGGTCTTTCACATTGAGCCTTTTCCGGGGCCCATATGATTCTGCCAGGGACTGCATCCGCAGTTCCATAGCAGCCGCCTTCTCCTGATTCTCCTTCTGCATTTGTTGGATCATTCCAACAATCAAAGAGAGGGCCTGTCCCAGCTCTACTGGGAGACCGGCCGATGTTGAGGGAATAGGCTCCGGAATCTGAACCGGAGTAGCCGACACCTCGTCGACCTCATCCTCTACGACGTCCGGGGCTTGAACTTCATCCTGACCTTCTGCCAGGAGGTCTTGTTCCAAACGCTCGTCCACGTCAGACATCCTGTCATCTAACTGGATGTCTTGCATCGCGACCGCGACTTCAACGTCCACCTGGACCTGATCTTGGGGGATCTCCTCTTGAGGCTGGGGAATCACTGCATCAGCTGATGCCTTGGGAAAAAGATACGCCCTCATCTTCTCACTTGGAAGATAAGGGCCAGAGGTGTTCTTTTGGAAGCCCCTTACCCAGGTACGAAGCTTCTTCCTAGCTATATCCCTTGAATCCTCTGTCCTAGGGGAATTAAAAGCCTCAGTAATCAGGTTAGTGCATACAGTACATACCTGAGGGTCCCAATACTGGAGATCATCCTTGGAGACAGCGCATGCTGCGTGTCTCCTACAAATCTCATGTCCGCAGAGGTACTTGCTGCGGACGTTGCAGAAAACATTTCCGCACTTCGGAGGCTCCTCCTGTAAAGAGAAGAAATTTCCATGAGTATCAAGTGAACTATGTATTACTGGATATGCATAGTATAGCATAACAATTCATAAAGGAAAGACACACACTTGTGTTTCCCTCACAACCCATTGTTGCAGCCTTCCAGATAATAAAATCAAATGGTTAATCTCTTCTAGAGTAACCAATGCAAGGTTTCCAGAGGAAACAGGTGAAGCTCACACCTAAGCAATGATTTTAAGATCCTGGATAATAGACAGGAAAGAACTCACTTTCCTATCTGTAGGGCAACAGCAAAGGGATGTGCAAGAAAACACAAAAGTGTTAGAACACACAGTGCTGTACCAAAACCCTTAACATAGTTTTTTTCTTACTGTATATGTTATACTAAAGAATACTAGTACAGTATAGGGGGATACGTGCCGGCCGGCACTTGCCGGCCGGCACACATCATAACTAGCTTTAAAGTATACTACTTAACAGCTATAAGGCGGCAGCACTCTGGTTCAAATGCATGTGCCGGCCGGCAGCAACTGCCGGCCGGCAACAGCCAATGTCGGCCGGCAATGGCTGCCGGACGGCAACTACACAAGGTAGTACCCAGCTGCCGGCCACACTCTTGGTGACCGGCAGACAAGGGCTGACATAAGCCGGCCGGCAAAGGTACAAGACCGATGCCAGCCGGCAGCAAAAGAACCAGAGGACTACACCTGCCCGGCTGCCGGCCTCATAGGCCGGCAGCCGGGTCGGGTACAGTACTAGAAGAAAAATAGAATGGATGCCGGGATAAGAGTGTACACTACCTCCAAGCCCGGCAATCCGAAAGAGTGCATATAAGGAAGGGGAGAATCTAATACAGGCTTCCTGACCAATGCCGTCTGGCTCTACAGGCAGGCATGGATGAGGGACCAAGGGAGGTCCGGGCAGCACTCAAAAATATAAGACCCTTGCCGGCCGGCAGCTCTGCCGGCCGGCAAGGGGCTGAGTCAATTCCACATCCTAACCTATACTAGGTCCAGATGTAGAACGACGTACAGTACTGTAATGGCTAGGCCATTACGGAGATAGAGGGGGAAGGGACAAGAGGGTCCTACCAACCTTGCTTTAGTGACGGATCACCCGCAGCCAAGAAACTTATCTTAGCCTAAGGGAGATCTAAGGGGGAAGGCCAGCAATACTTGCCAGCTCCCAGAGCACCAAAGCAAGGAAGGTGTTGCTACTCCCAGGGAAAGAAACTTATCCTCCCCCGAGAACAGCAACAAGGACTAGTCTGGTAGATCACAAAAGAAGGAATCATATCCACAGAAACCTTCGGTAGTGACCTAAGGAGGCTAAGCCCCCTTTGTCTGTGTCAGGCCAGCGAGGGAGACTCTACCCCAAGCCAGACAAACACAGACTCAGACTAAAAAACTCTGTTGTTCTGTCCCTCTTTGAACCATACTACTGGAACAGGAAGGTACAGTAACACCCCAGTATAGTTTTATCGAAAATAAATTCGGAAAAAACCACTTAGGGATAAGCCCAAGGCTTAAACAGAGGGAAAGGGATTGCATACCTTCTCCGAAGAAAAGAAAGCAACCGGGGAGTATGATAAAGTATACTAAGGCTCCATAAGCAACTTAGCCTAGGCACCAAGAGAATCGATTACCTAAATCACCGAAACTCACTCGTATACTATCTTGGAAATATTCCACACAGTCTTAAATGTATAAAACATAGCCTAAAGCTTCAATAAAATTTTTATTACACTCGGAAAAACCAAAATCATGCATGAAGTACTAGGACCAAACGACTAGGCTACATGGCCTAGCGTAG
>NC_090730.1:46803833-46821333 GCF_036898095.1 Palaemon carinicauda
TATATATTTATATATATATATATATATATATATATATATATATATATATATATATATATATATATATATATATACTGTATGTATGTAGAGACAAGCACATTATGTTTGAGGCAGAATATCATAAATACACAGGATCAAATGTGAGGGATGATGAAGATATCTACTCAAATATTAACGCTTAATACAGTGTATTTAGATGGGTTAGGGAATGCCATCAAGTAAACTGTGCTACAAGATGGTTAGTGCAAAGGTTCAAGAAAAGTTCGATAAAAGAGCAGTTAGAACTGCAGTGGGTTACCCGGCCGAGACGTGACTGATAAAGAAAGTTCAAGAACGAAACCTAGAAGGGGCAGAGAAGGACGGTTTAGATCAATGTTCGGTGTCAGGATAAGTGCCGAAGAGGGTTCAGGAAAGAAGACTAGAGTGATTTGGCTTTGAAATAAGAATAGAAAAGGGCTAAGTATGTGAAAAGGCCATTAACCCTCAGGTAGACCGGCGGACGAAAAGGGGAAGACCAAAGTTTAGATGACAAAATATCATGGCAACTGGTATGCGGAAAAGGGCTAAGGGAGGGTCGGAAAATGCTGATAGGAAACAACGATCTCACGTTTAAATGGGTAAATCCTAAGGGAAAAAAGTATATAATATATATATATATATATATATATATATATATATTTATATATATATATATATATATATATATATATATATATGTGTGTGTGTGTGTGTGTGTGTGTGTGTATTATTATCATCGTCATCATCAGCCCTTGCTAGTCCAACGCAAGACAAAGGACTCAGAGATGTCCTTTCACACACGTTCGTTTATGGCCTTTCTATGCCCTTCTATACCAGCAATTTTGCGTGGTTAGTCAATCCACCGTCTTCTCGTGCATACTCTGCTCCTTATGCAATCTCTAGAGACCTATTCTATTACTCTTAATGTCGATCTATTATCTGGCATAAACATCGCATATCCTGCCCATATCCAGTTCTCTATTTCTTTTACTTATATATTGCCAGAATATCCTCTACTTTAGTTTGCTCTCGTATCCGTGTTGCTCTTTTTCTGTCTGGTAGTATTATTCTCATCATTATTCTTTCCTTAGCTGTCTGAGGTGTAACTAGGTTATGTTCTAAGGCTTTCGTAAAGCTCGAAGTTTCTGATTCATAAGTTAAAACAGATAGGATTATTTCACTCTTCTTTTTAAAAAAAAAAAGTGGTATATTACTTTTCATAAGTTCTTTTTCTTTTCCAAAAGCTCTCCATCCCCTACTCGTCATTCTTTTAATTTCGGTCTCGTGTCCTGGGAAACACTTACTTTTCAGCCCAGATTACTTATATTCATTAACAGGCCCTAGAGGGTCGCCCACAACTCATAATTATTGTCATTGCATTTTCATTGAACGTTATCTTAGGTTTACTCATATTAATTTTCAGTCCTATATTTCTGTTCTCTCTATTCAAATCTTCTATCATATTTTGCAATTCCTCCCATGATTCGCTAAACAGGACTATGTTACATGCAAATCTTAAATTATTAAGGTATCCCCAATAATGTTAATTTCTACATTTTTCTAATCTAAATTTTTAATAAGAACTTCTAGATATACTGGGAATAGTTTAGGAGAGATGCGGTCTCCCTGTCTAACAGCTTTTTGAATAGCAATTTTTTTTCATTATCTTTATGCACTTTAGGATTGCTATACTTCCTGTATAGATATCTTCAATGTTTTCATATAAAATTCATCCAGTCCATACCTTGAAGGGCTTCCATTACCGCTGAAATTTAGACAGAATCAAAAGCTTTTTCATAGTCAATAAATGTCATACATAGCGGTTTGTCATACTCTGTTGACTTTACTATTAGCTAGTTATATACGTGGATATGGTCAGTTTTTAGATACTCACTTCTAAAGTCCAGCTTTCTTTCTATCCGGGGTAATAACTTTTCTATTAAATATATTATGTATTACTGATAGTAAACTTTATGGGCGATAATTTTTAAGGTCTTTTATTTCTCCCTTTTCGTGAATTAGTATAATTATAAAAAAATTTCAAGCTGTTCATATAGAGCAATCTTACAGATTTTTTTTTAATTCTGTAAAGTTCATCTAGTTTTTTTTTTTTATGTATGAATATGTGTGTGTAAATGAACTTGTGTATTTTTTGGGTGCGTGAGCCTTCACTCTATATAACATGTTCGGTACTACGTATTTCAAATATTACATTTCGTCAATGATGTTCATAGCCTTCCTCAAAGAAAGCTGCTAATTCACCAGATAATTAATATCCCCTTTGATCAATACTATTTGTCAACGACAGCCAAATAACCAAGACATTGAGCAATTCAAAATTGATAAAAAATTTTATCGTACCATTTTACACACCTTAAATGACTTTCACGTCAGTAAAAGAATATGAATTGAAAATTATGATAATTACAAACTACATATGATATACATTCCAAAAAATATCAGTAATTTATTCAAGATACTACAAATATTTTTCCTCTTATGAAATGTCTAATCTGGACTAGTCTTTAACTATATAATCTGTTTTTGCTTCATGTTAATATATCAGCGAACTTTCTGTACACAATAACACTATTAAGGATATTTTCTTCGACCTTTATTTAACTAAAGAGAAATATCAGGGACAAATTTGAAGATTATACCAATTCTGTATAGATTATACTTCCTACATCTGATAAACTATTGTATTAATGATTCTAAAAGATTTTAATACTGTGTTAGTGTAATAAAACTTTAGATGAGAGGGATTTATTTATGTTTTAAAGCCACCAAATATTGAAAATGAATCAATTCATCTTACCATAGGTTAAAAAAAAAAAAAAGAATTTAGGCACAACCTTCGTTATTTTCATCAAAGTCAACCACGATAATAGACGTCAGAAAAACTCGTTCCATCGCCATTCTATTTTTGATGAACAATTCGAATAAAATCCTTTTTATTTTTACCAGGTATCTAAAACGACACAGTTCAATCAGACTTTTACATGACAGGGAAAAAAAATTCAACAAAGAAAAATTTAGGGTTCAAACATTTTCTAGAGATCTCTGGATTTGAGTATTTTCAATTAGCATTGGAAATTGGCTAAAACAGGCTGATACACAATATATATATATATATATATATATATATATATATATATATATATATAATATATATATATATGTATAGATATATATATATATATATATATATATGTATATATATATATATATATATATATATATATATATATATATATATATATATATATATATATATATATATATATATATATGTATAAATACATTCATTTATATATATAAATATATTTACATATGTACATATGTATATACATATACTGTATATGCATATATAAATATATATATATATATATATATATATATATATATATATATATATATATATATATATATATATATGTATGTATATATATTATGGAAATAAATAGGGACAAAGGTGAAGGGATAATACATGAATATCTTGGTGAAGGTGGGTCCAAATATTTTTATGCGTTATCTTGAAGGGCACTTTTTAGATCAATGTCCTTTGTAGTTCAGACTTGTATTTTATAAACGCTACGTAGATAATACGTTAGCTACTTTTAAGCAAAAGGAAAATGTTACCAGATTTTTAAATTTCATTAATAATTTTCATCCAGACATTAATTTCACTATCGAGCACGAAGAAAATAACAAGCTACCATATCTTTATATTAACATCACAAGAAGGCAGACACGTCTAGAAACTAGCGTTTTTAGAAAAAAAAGACATTCAGTGGTTTAGGCACCAATTTTTTAAACTTTTGTTTTTATAATTTTAAGTTGATTGGCATCACAACTCTGATTTATAGGGCATTTCCTCTTTCTTCTGAATGGACATCTTTACATAACGAAACGATTTTTTTAGAACAATTCATCAGGGATAAATGTTTCCCATACAAAATAGTTCATAGATTACTTAACAAATTCCTGATAAAAAATTTATCAGCCAAAGTTACAACTTCCTACTATCCCAAAAATGAAATTCTATTCTACGTTACCTTTATATGATAAACAAATTATAAAAAGGAATTTTCAACAATTTTGCGAGCCTGGATATTACACTTATTTCAAAGTTAAGGATTCTCTCCCCGATCTCATGCGTTCTTCAGGGGTTTACATGTTTACTTGCCCGATATGTAATCTTGGAAATTATGTGGGTTCCACAAAAAGACTGCTGAAAGTTCGTATCGATGCTTATCGGGGAATTAGCCATAGAACTGGATGTGTGTTCAACACAAAAAAAAAGTTCTCAATCATCAAATAACACACATCCAAACGTAAGATTAATTTTTCATATAAAAACTTTAAAATCATCGCTCAAACACCAAGAAACTCCTCTCTTCTAATATTAGAGTCGTTGTTAATCAAAGAACAGGGTCCTCAACTAAATAGCCGATTATCCTCTGCACCCCCCCCCCCCCCTCATCTCCTAAGCCGGTGAATTTGGAATTTTCTTTCTGAGTGCTGTCCTTCAGGCAGTCACTCAGTTCTCCGGTCTAATCAAGGCAGGTTGGTCTCCTTAGACAATTTTATCATTTATCTATTTTTTATTTTTTTTTTTGTATTTCAGTTTTAATATATTCTTATTTTACGTACAAAATTTAATTTACTGTTTCTATTTGTATCTGTATATATATATATATATATATATATATATATATATATATATATATATATATACATATATATATATATATATATATATATATATATAACTTTGATTTTCATTTATAATTTATGATTCTACTGAGTTTTACTTGCAATAATTCATGTCTTTTGTAGCCTTGATAATTGGATGAGCTCCGAAACGTCGACACCAATAAATATGAGAGATGTTGTCCAGACTCTTTGTTCTCATATTCATTTTATTTTTGAAGCTCGACAGGAGCAACGACCTACCCAATATATACATATATATATATATATATATATATATATATATATATATATATATATATATATATATATATATATATATATATATAATATATATATATATATATATATAAGTGTATATATATATATATATATATATATATATATATATATATATATATATATATATATACACACACACACACACAAGATAGTCCTACCAGGATTAACTTATGCATGAACAAACTGGAGCCGTACTAAACCTATAAAACACTATCTGGTTACGATTCAGTGGGATATGAAAAGAATAATGATGGGAGTAACATTAAGAGGAAGACAACGAGAAACATGGTTACGAGAGCTAAACAAAGTACTGTAGAGGATATTCTAACAACATGCAAGAAAAACAAATGGACATGGGCAGGACATATGGGAATAGCAGATGGTAGATGGAACTTGAGAATAATAGAATTATTATCTATTATTATTATTACTAAGCTACGAATCTAACTGGAGAAGCAGGATGCTATAAGCCCAAGTGCTTCAACAGGGAAAATAACTTTGAGGAAAGGAAATAAGAAAATAAACTATAAGAGAAGTTTAAGAACAATAAAAAAGATAGTTGGGTCAATTTCATAAGTTACGTGACCACTGAGAGTGGAGGTACTTTTCTTATTGGATTTTACTTTTTGGAGGGATAAAAAAGAAATTTAGCCCCCATGCCCCTGTCAAAAGTGTGGGCATAAGTTTTGAGAGCCCTAAATTAAAAATGGCAGACATCGGTAGTTCAAAAAATTAACTTTTTTCCTGGTTTGTCTCAGAGTGCTGTACAAAATATGTATTATAGGTTTTTATGGTATGGGGAATACATTTCTGGTGTTATTTTATTGAATTGACCTGTTTTTCATATTCAAATTCACCCTGCTAAGAGAGTTTTCTTTCGTTTCAGTTCGATGTGTTTGGTTATACTTCCTTACTTCCATACTATTAAAAGAGGATCAAGGCTGAATAAGTGTAATACTCAAGACCTTTCAGATAGATATTGTCAGCAAGATGTCATCTGAATGTGTACTGAAATGTGGAAAGACATGTAAGTCTTCAGATACCATCAGCCAAGGAAAGTGGGAGTCTCTAGAGTCAAAGTCTAAAAGATGGTCAGGACTTGATAGGTATGGTGATATTTACAGCACCACTTCATGGCAAGATGGGCCTGCAAATTATTACATGTACCAAGGATGCTACATATCAATCTTATCTTCAGACAGGGTTGAAAAGTCTCGGCGATGTAAACGGAACGAAAGTGACATTGTTCCAAGTAAAAGTCAAACATCAAGCTCTGAAATGCCAGCTCTGTGTGATGATGAGACAGAGGAACTATTGCTTGCTAAGCATCTGCGTTCTTCTGTGGGTGGATCAGTCATCGGGAAAACAAAATGTGTATGGTGTCTGAAGGGTGAGAGTACGAAGCCTCCAAATAGAGCAAAGGGCAAGATGTTCTTAATCAACGCAGGTACGGCATGGCACTCCTTCAAACGCCACATAGATTTAATAGAAGATGAAGAGTTGCAGGATCGTCTCTCACGATTTGTCGAGTCCACATCAGCGCTGTCAGACCCTTTTGCAACAGACATTATGTATCACCATAACTGCTGGAGAAAGTACTTAAGCCACCTGAAGTTTGAACGAAGCGAAGGAATGCATCTTCAGAATGTGTCTATGTCAGAGGCAAACAATTTGTTCTTTAGACACGTGGATACCTTCATCTTTGCTGAGCGTGAGATCCATTCATTGCATTCCCTTTTAACAGACTACAATCGTATTGTCAGTGACTATGGTTATCCAGTGGGCAAAGTTAAGTCGTCCTACATCAAACGTCTGCCCCTAAATGAGTATCAGGACAAAATTGGTTTCCAAGAAGGAAATGCAAAGAACAAGAGCCCATGGGTGTATGACACTGCGGGAGGGGTTGACTATATTGAGGCTGCTAAGTTGTCACTTGGCATCACTAATGAGTAGCTCATTCAAAACCTAGCACCAGGCCTGTCAAAGAAGATCAAAGACACATCTACTGTCCTATGACCACCTCGCATTGACTATCTTGAAGAAGCTGAATAGGTATATGAGCAACTACTGCAGTTGTTGATTTTGTTAAAACAGCCTACCAAAAAAAAACTGTTGATCTCAGTCCTGCCACACTCAGCCTGGACTCCATAATCACCTACTAAGTTACTGGACAGCACACCTCAACTGCAGTTAGCCTTGGCCTCACTGTTCATGGTATGACAAGAAGTAAAGACCTGGTGGACACACTTCACAAGAGTGGTGTCTGCATCAGCTACTCAGATGCACTTCTCCTCTATGACTACTGGGCACTTAAGGATGTTGAGGTGTCAGGCACCTTCCCAACAGAGATCACAGATAGCAAGCCGGCCGTTGACATTGTTGACAACGACAACTTCAAGTTGGATGCTATGACAGTCAGTGCAGCAGGCGCTCACAGAACTAATGTCATGTTCATGCAGCCAGAAAGCTACGAAAGGAAAGATGGCCAAGATCAGGTTGAAACTCTCCTGAACGAGCAGGTATTCACAAAGACACAGCCTCTCATTGCAACCATCCACAAGAATAAAACGCAAGGCTTGCCAGTGAACAGATTTGTGCAACAGTAGGTACGCCTCTGAAAGTGGCTTAGATGGAGAGGTCGGGTCTGGCGGCCTTGGTGGACCTTGCAGAAGGATCAGGCATGCTCCCACTTGAGTCAGCCCTTGAGGGGAGAGTGAATGAGAAAAGCTTGTTTCTGTACCATGCAGACGGGTCAATGCGCAAAACAATTAAGAGTAAGCTCTTAGATCAGTTTAACCTTGACCCAGTTGTTCAAGAACCAGAAAACTACATCAGCATTGTCAACATGGGTATGTTCTGGCGGCTAGCCACTCCCACACCCGAGGACCGTGAGGCGAAGACGTAAGATGGCTCAAAATACTGCTGGAAGAACTATCTAGAAAAGACCTGCAAGATCATTTTCTCATGCCATACCAATGCTAGCCCTTACATCATTATTATCAACGACAAGTATGACCGTCCTTTCAGCATCAAGGATGATGAGCTCCATCGAAGGGCAGCAAAACATGCCTATATTCCAAACGTTTTTCCAAAGCCCACAGACACATTCCCAGGAGCTGCTGAATCTAACCAACTAATGGTCAGATCAGGGAACAAGATCAGAGTACAAATGCTCCTCAGGGAACAGCTAAAAGCACAAGCTTCTATGATGTGTTGTGGAATAATCTACTGTAAGGGAGAAAGAGCAACCAATGTAAGCACTGGTGTGGAAAACACAGATTTTATTTTCAGACATCCAGAGGCTGACACAGTGATATTCTTTGCCTATGCCAAGCTCAGGACGGGGAACTTTAATAGGGCAGTTGTCCTTGACAGTGAAGATACAGATGTGTACGTTCAAGCAGCATACCTTTCACAGCAACTCCCTGATGATCTACTTTTCAAACGCAAGCATGTCTTTATCAACTTCCGTGACATACTACCAGAAGAAGTCTCATAAATCATCATTCCTCTCCATGTGATCACTGGCAGTGATCATATATCAGGGGTCAATGGCCATGGAAAGAAGGTGATCTCTGATCCCGAGGGGAGAAAGCTCCTGGGACTAAATGGTGAAAGCATCGACTTGGATGATAGTATCACAGCTGATATGAAGACCTATTTACTGTCCTGTATCTATGGTGACAGTGTAGATGCTACTTGCGGCCAAGCAAGGGTTTCCAAGTGGCAAAAAATGAAGACGAAGAGTACGATCCGCCTCCTACCTGATGACGACTCCTTGAATCCTCATGTTGAAAGGACAAGCTATATCACATATTGCCAACTACACTACAACTTGTTTGACCATCCATCCCCTAACGGTCATTGCTGGGAACTTGTGAATGGAAATTGCTGACCGGTGTGCTAAACACAATCCCCCTTGCCACAACAGCTCATGCTTCCTGACTCCTCAGAGGAAAGTGAATCTGACAGTGAGATGAGTGAGTCTGGGGATTCAACAGATTCAGAAGTACAGTATAAAAGTCCCATGATTGACGTAGAACAATTGATTCAGTGGTGTACACTTGCTAATAAATAAAAAAATTTTTTTTTTTTTTGGATATTTCCATGTGTTTCAACGTGTTTCAACCATTAACCTTGGTTTTGTTGTAAAGTGACATTTGTGTCTTTACTTTTACTTCTTTTTTGATAAAGTAATTCATCAAAAAAAAAAAAAAAAAAAAAAAAAAACTTTCATTACAACCTACTATAAAATGTCTGTAATGACCTAGCAAAATTGAACGTTTGGTGCTCAAAATCGGCGGTCAGTGTGAATCTGAATATGAAAAACAGGTCAAATCAATAAAATAACATCAGAAATGAATTTCCCATGGTAATATGACCTATAAAACATATTTTGTACAGCACTCTAAGCCAAACGACGGTGGCCATTTTTTAAATCAGGGCTCTCAAAACTTATGCCCCCACTTTTGACAGGGTCATGGGGGCAAAATTTCTTTTTTATCCCTCCAAAAAGTAAAATCCAATGAGAAAAGTACCTCCGCTCTCAGTGGTCACGGAACTTATGAAAATTACCCAACTAATTGGGAACAGTAATAACATGAAAATAGATATTCCATTAATAGATTATAAATCTTATGAAAACCAAGAGGAAAAAATAAGATAGAAAAGTGTGCCCGGGTGTACCCTCAAGCAAGAGAACTCTACATCAAGACAATGGAAGACCATAGTACAGAGGCTATGGCACTATCCAAGATTAGCGAACAATGGTTTGATTTTGGAGTGTCCTTCTCCTAGAAGAACTGCTTATCATAGCTAAAAGATCTCTTCTATCCTTGTTAAGAGGAAAGTAAGCCACTGAATAATTATAGTGCAGTAGTTAACCTCTTGAGGGAAGAAGAATTATTTGGTAATCTAATTATTGTCAAGTGTATGAGGACAGAGGAGAATATGGAAAGCATAGGCCAGACTATTCGGTGTAAGTAGAGACAAAGAAAAAATGAGCCGTAACCAGAAAAATTGGTCCAATGTAGTACTGTCTGGCCATTCAAAGGACCCAATAACTCTTTTAGCGCTAGTATCCCAACGGGTGGTTGGTGACCTAGTCAACCTACTACCTAAAAACTGCAAAAGAAGCAAGTGTAGGAAGAGAAGACGATGGATTCAGGAACTAAGAATGTCTGGCAGTATAGACTGGCATATAAAGACCATAAACACACGCAAGTGTAAGGACATTTCTGAGGCCTTTGTTCTGCAATGGACTATTAACGGCTGATGGTGATTATGGTGTATATCCAAATATTTTTCTCTGTTGGAGCCCTTGGGCTTATAGCATCTTGCTTTTCCAACTAGGGTTGTAGCTTGGCTAGTAATAATATATATATATATATATATATATATATATATATATATATATATATAATATATATATATGTATATATATATATATATATATATATATATATATATATATATATACCGAGAGAGAGAGAGAGAGAGAGAGAGAGAGAGAGAGAGAGAGAGAGAGAGAGAGAGAGAGAGAGAGAGAGAGAGAGAGAGCATTCCTGTGTAATATCATTTATCACCTCCTAAATTCTTGTTGTCCCTACGCTGCTAGCGTCGTGCCAACAGAGCTCCAAGAAAGAGCTTTTGGAAGACTTCCAGAACACTTCAATGACAGGTACGCCTGAACTTTTCTTTCTGTCCGTCTCTTTTTCCAAGGGCAGGAAGATATTTTGATCCGTTCTCTTCTGTAAAGATTCACTTGCCTTATACAAGACACGGGCTCTTGCGTTGGCAGCCAGTAAGAAAATTTGATTAGAATTTACTTTATAAAAAAAATGAGGAGAAAGGGCTTAAGAAATAAAAAACAAAAAATATTTTGAATTATTTGTTTTGGCTTTTATAGCAATTTCTCCTCATATTTTTCATTATTTTTTATTTCTTTTTTTTCTGTAGACATAAATAAAGCCTTGATTTGAAGCCTCCGAGAAAACGTTTCTGTGCTCTCGTCTTTTTGTCAGATAATTTGATTTCATCTACGGTAATTCCTTCCCAAAGTATTATGAATGACTCCATAGATATAGTTTCTTCCATTCTGTTATTTCTGATAATCCATTTTTTTTTTCTCAACGTTGCCATTTTTTACTAGCATGTCTTATTTAAGTTTTGATTGTAAACTATAAGAAATTAATGATAAAAATCTACGATTTTGTTTAACTGAGAAATCATCCCGGATAGGGGCTCAATTTAAACATACAAAAGACTAATTTCCTTAAATCTTTTTTAAAACGGGTAATTTTGCCTTTAAGAACATAGAGAAAAAGAATATAGTATTCTTCATAGCCCTCTATACCTTCATCTGACCATTCCATATATTAAATAGCCCTTTATGATAGCATCAATCGTGCCTTCAAAATGAAAGATATCCTGACCTCTAAATGACGTAGGCCCTCGTTTCCTTCAAATGGTTCCACCTCATTAATCCTTTCTCCTTCCAATGATATTTCATCTTCCAAAGCATATTCTGTTCTACTCATCTTTCTTCTATTTATCCTGAGCCCAACCCGATGTGATATTTCATGTATTCTGGTAAGCAAGCTTTGTTAGTCCTGTGGTGTTCTGTTAATAAGGATAGTATCATCAGCATACTCTAGGTCAGCTAATATCCTATTACCAATCCAGTCCAATCCTTCTCCACCATCCCCAAGTGTCCATGAGGAAGATAAACAGCATAGGTGACAACACATTCCCTTATAGTGCTCCGTTGTTTACTGCAAATTCATTTGATAGGAATCCACTAACATTAACTTTACCCTTGCTGTGCTCTTGAACAGAATTAATCAAATTTCCATATATAAGAGGAGCTCCATGACTGAGGGCTCTCCGCAAAATTCGCCAAAAGGGTTTTTTATAGTCCACAAATACCATCAAAAGTGGATTCCTATATTCTACACATTCATCATCATCTATTAGCATGCCCTTTTCCCATTCGAATGGGGTAACACACACATTACTGGACCACATGTCTAAAAATGAAAATTTGGTCAGTACAACTTCTACATTTCCTAAATCATATGTGTTCATCTCTCAGCTTTTCATCAATCTTTGTCTCTAGTCTCTTTAGAATGATCATACGATATATTTTCATGACAACTGACGTAAATGTGATGCCTCTGTAATTTTTGTAATCAGCTAGATCTTTTTTTTTTTTTTTTTCCTTTTCACCAACACTCCTTGTGCCCATTCATCAGGTTCAGCCTCTTCACATCACATTCTTAAAAGAAATAAATAAAATAAAGATAAAAAAAAATAAAAAAAAATAAAAAATTCTGGGATTCACTCCATTTTCGGTCAATATCATCTTAACAGTTATTTCCTCGTATCCAGGGGCTTTCCATCTCTTTAGCTTTTTAATGATGGCTTCGACTTCAAACACACCGAATTCATTCATGGGCACTTCAAGGTCTTCCTCAGCTTTAGTTACATCAATCAAATAATTCCCTTCATATCTCCATCTAATATGGGCGGTTTTTCATCTTCTGCTGTTATAACAGATCCATTTATCTTTTTAATGGGTGTATGCTTCTGCTTTGCCATATTAGAGATTTTATCAATAATTTTGTGATCAATTCTTACACCATAACTATTCCCTGAATTCATGGCTTTGTCAGCCTCATCTGCTTCCATGTCTAAATATTCTCTCCAGTCATTCCTGGCTTTTCTTTTGACTTCACTATTAATACTGGAACACTTAGCATGCTCTACCTTGTATTTTTTATTACTTCCTCGAAAACTTTCAACAATCAATTTCTGTCTGGGCGTCCTTTTTATAGTATCCCAAGTATCATTAGATATCTATGGTTTACGCCTTGCAACAGCATGTCCCACAACTTCACTACCAACTGACTGATATATGTTCTTAATATCACACCCTTCTTCATTAATTGTCTGCTCTTCGTCTCTTTAAGGGTCTAAGACTGCAAATCGATTCCTACATTCAATTGCAAAGGTTTCTTCTGTGCTCATCTTCTAGAAGCTTAGTTGTATGTAACCTATGTATTCTATCTACATTTCTGTTGGGTGCTTTCAGTTTTGATTTTAGTGAGGTAATGAGGAGCTGGTGATCACTACCACTATCTGCTCTTCTGTAGCTTCTAACATTTCTCAGAGTCCTCCTCATCTCTCAGTGAATTATATTTAGGAATAACTTTTAATTACGCATGTTATCATAAAAAAAAATATATAATTAAACCTTCCCATGACTTTGTGTCAGTTTGCATCTTCCCTGAAATTGTATCGTACCAGAACAGTAGTCTGTTTTACCCTCCCGTATATCATATAATTTGATAGTTTACATCGGCATGTTTTACAAACAAGGGACTGGAGTCACCATTACGTAGAAGTCTCTCTCTCTCTCTCTCTCTCTCTCTCTCTCTCTCTCTCTCTCTCTCTCTCTCTCTCTCTCTCTTTGTTATCCTTCCTTTTTCACTTCTACATCGATGACTCCTCCCACTCAACTTGAAAACTAGCTCTATTGACCTCCATTCGAAAATAAAAGTAAAGTTTTGATACAAGTGTAATATTGAACTTCATAACTTCAAGAAATAGATGTTTAAAAATCAAAAGACTTTGATTGGAAATAACATAACACTGGAAAATGCGTTTTTCAAATAATGGTTGGTTTCCATTTACTAACACTATTTAAACTTCCTGGTCCGTTGGATACATACTGAACCCAGGCCTCCCAAAAAAGAAGACATTATAGTTTAAGATTTCATTGCGTATCGATTCTTATTAAAACAGGTATATATCTATACGCATATATACAGGTGTGTAAATATATACCACTAACACTTCTTATTTTAATTAATTCAAATATTAACCACAATGGCATTTAGTATCGAATTCTACCTTTGGGAATGTATATTCACAGGAAATTTATTTATGATAAATGCTTCTGACGGTGCAAAGATTCATTTCCTAGCCTGAAACATTTATCATATTAGTGAATGAATTTCCAGTAGATGTACATTTAAAGGTAGAATTCGATATTAAATGCCATTATGTTTGATATTTACACACACACACACACACACACACACACACATATGTTGGTGTGATACTGTTATTAACACACATTCGGGTTCCCATCAAATGTCATCTTCAATGTGTTGTATATTAGACTTGGTATGTTACATCTTCAAGTAAGTCTAGGTAAGTTAACTTTAAAATAGTTTATTCCTTTAAAAATAGTTATTAACATCTCCATCACAGGAGTATAGGTGGTTTGGTCGGATGACTATTCCGTATGACAACTTAATAAGAACTGGCAAAAATATCAATATCACAGATATCGTATAGTCAGTTATCTCAGCATTTAAACACATAATGTAAACTAAACATTAATAGAGGAAGACACCTGTTAGGGGAGCGGCTATTATTGAATAATTGTGTATAAAACGCCTGTAATATCCACTACACCCCAGAAATTGCTGTATTCCCTTGACTTTAGTAGGTATCGGAAAGTTACGGATAGCCGACACCTTATCATGGACTACTTTAAGACCTTGGCTTGACATCGTAAAACCCAAATAGACTAATTCTGTTTTGAAAAATTCACGCTTAAGTTATGTTGTCTTAGTCTCTGTAGTACTAGTTCTAATTTTCATAGATGTTCTTCTAAGGTATTGGAAAAGATTACAAGGTCGTCCATATAGGCATGCAATATATCCCCTACCAAGTCTCCAAACACTATGTTAATCTTTCTTGTAAATGTTATGGGACCACAACGTAAACCAAAAGGCATCCGTAAAAAATTCATAATGTCCCCTGGCTGTGCTGAGGGCTGTGTATGGGATACTATTTTCTTCTAATGATATCTGGTGAAAGCCTTCAAGTAAGTCCAAACTGGTAAAATATTTATTCTGACCTAACAAAGATAAAATATCATCAGTACATGGCACTGGGAATGGATCAGGGATCGTCTCCTCATTTAGGCGACGGAAATCTACGTAGATACGCCATGTTCAATCTTTTTTCGGTACAACTATTAATGGAAAATTATAAGGGCTGTTCAATTTCCTAATGACTCCTTCTTCTAGCATTTTACCTACTTCATCATTTATTTCATTCTGGAATTTCATAGGGAGTCTGTACGAGGGTACATATATAATTTTCTGCTTGTCCTTTAACCTTATTTGATGCTCGATCACATCTGTTTTTCCTAAGGATCCATCCGTAGTGGAAAAAACATCATGATACTCTGTTAAAAGTCCAAAAATTTCTGCAGAATTTCTTCTTCTTGAAAGTCTTTATTGATTTTATTTTTGATAGATTGCAAAAGGGATTCATCCGCAACTGATTCAGCGTGATTGATTCCAGCAACGGTAAGAATACGATGTTTATAAACTTCTACATTCAAGATATGTTGATTTTTGTGAATTACTAAAGTGGTATTTAAATGATTACAGACTTCAATATTACATTGTTGATGTGAGCCTACTGTATAAATAGCTTGTGTGACGGACAATCCGTTAGTTTTCAAAGTGTCGGAAAGGATTAATATTTCAGATCCCGGTAACGTTTTCTTTATTTGCATTATTAAATTCGAAGTTACGTTTGGCTCGATAGATTGCATGCAAGATGATATTACGGGTGAACGAGAATTCTGTTGGGTCGCGTATATTATTTTTTTATTAGTGAGACAAGTTATTGGTTCTTCAACGTACGTCACTGTTTTATTTGTCGTCTCCTTTTTATCCAAAACTGATTTTAAGGTATTAGAAGACTTATAGAATTTTCCTTTGATATACACGCCGTGCTTGGCAGGGGCTAAGATAATATTTTGAGTGCCCATAGACGGGTATCCTATAATTACAGCTGGATACATATCAATGTTTTGTACAACAACAAATGTATCGGCAAACGTGCGCTTACCGACCTTGAACTGAACATGAGTTACGCCTATTACATTTAATTCATTATTTCCTATACCCGAGAGCCTTACTCCGGACTTTTCTATAGGGAAGTTCGAAAACAACAAATGATGTGTCCTCAAAGCCATGATATTACGTGGACTACCAGAGTCAAAAAATAATGTAAATGATCTGTGTTCTAAATTTACAGCATATAATGTTGGTCGTAACTCATTTTGGCTTATCATTGTATGAATTCGTTGCAAATCTACGGGAGCATGCACTGATTTATTTAATTCGGCCGTGTGTTTCATAGGAAAATCTATTGCCTTACAATGATCTGGTAAAACATTAAATGGATTATTCAATACTACTGATGTTCATATGATTGACCTTGACCCAACATCACTCTCTTCCCCCCTGGAGTTAATTATGTGGTATTTGCTTTGCTCTGCACATTCTGAAAATTAGTCTGACCTTGCGAGTTCTGGTTAGACGACCCAGGATCAGAGTTATTCGAAGAACTGTTTGTTTGTTTCTGAACTACATTGACGTTTGGCTGTTTCTTCTTATTGAACTGAGGATTTTTCTTTTTATTTCCATATGGAACTGACTGTGGAATTGACTGTGGATTTGACTGTGTATTTCTAGGGTTCTATTGTGTCTTAAGTGAGTAGCACTGACTATATGAATGAGTAGAACTATTATGTAACGAACAGAATCTCGTTCTGCAGTCTGCAATCAAGTGACCTTGACGTTTGCAATTATAACACGTCATTCCTGCAACATGACTATTATGAACTACGTTTACTTGTTGTGGCTTAGTTTCATTCTTTGTAAAAACTTGTGTAAACACGGGATCAAGATCAGGACACTTAGACATATGTTTCTTTATCTGTTTATATACATCCAATTCTGTACTTGCTGGCGTTAACTTTTTATCAAAACACCGCACTAAAGCTTCAGGCAACATAAGTGTCATGCAAGTTAAATATATTAATCGTAAGAAATCTTTCACGGGGATGTTATCTCTAGTAACCCTAGTGGAATTACCTAAAATATCTTGATACTCGTTTAGCCTATCGGCAATGAGAGCTGCTCTCTCAATAACATTAAGCCGAGTCATAGTGGCTTGATTAAGTGTATTTCTTAATGTTAAAACTACATCCAAGGCTTCCTCACCGCCATAGACCGCACGTAGCCTAACTCTGAAATCATTCCATGTAACTGCTTCTTGAAACGAAACTCCCCTCAAATACGCACTCGCATCTCCTTTCGAAAAGTCTATAAAACTTTTAGCTTCTTGTAATTGTACAAATGGGTCTATGATATGTTTAGCATTTAAATGGGTGTCGACGGTAGAAATCCACGACTCAACATTCTGAGGTAAGAAGCTGTTGACCCGACCTTGAAAAGGAAGGATAGCTGATCGGGCATTAACTAGGGTAACAATGGGAGCCGGGAGGGGGTTACTCGGGCCGGGGGTGGGGTTACTCGGGCTGACAGGAGGTGTCATTTTGACTTTAACTTGTTTTTTATCTCTTCGATTCCTTGCAATCCTATCAAAA
>NC_090730.1:46831333-46838833 GCF_036898095.1 Palaemon carinicauda
TGACTCTCACTTCTGAAATAATATTTTATCTTATTTAATGGGGATTTCTTTTCGATACTGTTTTTGTCAAGTGAATAGGAATAAATTAACCTATTTCCTCTGATATTATGAAAACGTAAACTTTTGTTGTGAAAATCCTTAACGAAGAGCATTTTGGGATGATGTACGAATCACGTGTTAGTTATAAAAATTAAACCAATGGGACTATATTAGGAAGTGGTGCTGTGAAAAGATGCACAATCTTATTGAGCAAGTGAAAAAGGTGACTTTACCATTGGGCACTCCACTGAATACTCGTCTACAAAAGATAAGTTTCCCTCTCGGTTCCTGAAAGTAAAATCTCTATTACCGCTTTTCTTAGTTAGCTCTAATCTCAATAAGTACTAGAAGTAATTGAATCTAGTATCGTTTTTAAGTGTCAGTCTATAAATCATCAATATAGTTACTATGTCTATTCTTGTAAGAGTTAGGTCTAGTACAATTTTTAGTCAGAATTATTAATAATAGCTGTTTTTCAATAATCAGCAAAATCAAGGTTTTTTGTCACTTTGTCTATCACAAAGCCTATCCTTCTATATAACCTGCTGCTAACGTCAGATTAATTATTAAAGTGTTGATGGAAACCAGTTGTATAATATAGAACAGGACTCTTGTCTGAAAGCAGCACTAAAGTGTCTTATGTATGTTTTTAATTGAATACTGCTATTAAGATTCCTCTGGATTTAATACATACCGTTGTAACATCGGAAGTGTAGTAATCTGTTGATTGAAACCAATTTCATCATAGAGACCAGAGTCCTGGTCTAAAAGCAGCACCTAAGTGTCCTTTGTCTAGCCTATTATTAAGATTTCTCCAGATTTATTACAGGCAGGTGTAGATCGATATGTAAAGATTAAGAATATAAGTTATGTAAAGTATAACCTACTTGATACGAATTAATTACACTCTAGAGTATATAGAATGTGTAAAATAAAACCTCCTTGTTGCAGATTTAATGCACTAAGTGACATTTTGTAAAAGTGTAAATTCTTTTTAGATATGTAATAAATTCTATTTTTGTAAAAAGAAAGATTTAAATGATACCGATGGCTTGAAAAATAGACCATTTTACACATCTTAATACACATGCATTGGTAGGCATCTTTATTTCCAATATAATTTTAGTCCTATCGAAAAAATAACAACGACTCAGTTTAGGAGAGACGAATGTAATAGTGGATTGATTAGTGCGTTACAGAGAAAGAAAATGGGTAATTGAATGGAAGTGAGAATTAGGTATGGCCCAATTGACTTCGAATTCAGAGGGATTTCCTAACAAGGTCATGAATTTTTTTTTATAACTATTATTCCTATACTACCTAGAAAAAGCAAATATTCGGCTTAGTGTTTATTCTATCAAGTACGGGAACATAACATTAGTGCCGAAGATGATTTTATACTGACAGTAATTTCGTGAACATTTTGATTAAAAGGAAATAATTTCGAACAGTGGCGTCATCTAAGAATGTTAGGATTACTAGGCTTTAATCTTGTTCACGAGTAAACAGCTATCTGAAACATAATTTTTTTTATTTCATACTATAATCACATACATCGCTCTGATTGCCATCAATGATATCAAACACCGATCACCATAATGCTAACATTTAGATGAATTTATATTCTGGAAGTATAAGCTTAGTCAGCTGAGGGAAATAATTCCTGATAAAATTTTCATTACGAATTAACCTGGTTTCATACTTCATCAAATGTATTACAAATTTTCGCAGTCGTTGACCAAAAACAGCGATGCCAACACGACGAAAAGGAAAAAATATAAGTTTTTTTTTTCTAAATATAATAACCCAATTTTCAAAGTGTATTGCATATAACCGTCACTCCTTACTTAATGGTAAGATTGTATTACATGAATTCTACTACGATGAACTGGTTGTCAGCTAATAATTATTCTATAAGAAACAGAATGACGCTGATTGAAGAAATCGACAATCATGACTTACAATATCCAACAGTAAGTATTGCTCATAAATAACGCATCTTCTTTGAGAGTTGTTTCTTATGTTTTGGATATTGAAAATTAAATACAATTAAGAGAATTAAGATAAAGCATATTTGCATATACGTAATATATATACGAGTTTTAGTTTTTGTGGGCCATAACTCAAATATTTCTTTGAGATAGTCGAGGTATTAATGGTTGAGCATCTCGGCTGGTTTTTTTTCCTTATCTTTTTTATTCATATTGCTTATGGTATACCATTGAAAATGTGCGCTGCACATGGTTTCATCCTTTCAGAAGTTACTCATATGAACCTAGACTTGGTTCTGCTTCAGGATATTTTGTATCTTCAGGTTTGTTGCCCCATAATAAATGGATACCTATTGATTACACATATTTCAGCGTGTTAGTTTCTATTCAGTTATCGTTTTCCTGCCAATCATTTTATGTTTGTGGAAAAAAGGCATGTCAGTGCCCTCTGTAAGCCCCACATAATTACATGAATAGAAGGAAATTTATACAAAGAAATAATCTGCCTTATTAGGATCAAGATACCTGTTCAAGTATGCTGGAAACTGATTCTGATTCCACCCATTGCATGTGGACAGGATGGATTCGAGAGACTAGGACGGTAACTTTAGGGAACACTTTCTTTGTTTGGGCTCCAGATATCCTAAACTATAAAACTTATAAATGATAAGAGATTTAACTAATTATCTTTAAAAACTCTAATATAGTTTTACGTCTAAAGTTTATGATTTAAGCCTATTTCAGCCAAAGTAATTAACCGAGCAATATGTATGGTCGTGTTTTGTTGTGCATGGATTCTCGTTCAACTACAAAAGTTTCTTGTTCTACTCAAAAGCCTTATAATGGGGAGTTATTTTTGTAAGAGAACTTTTATCGTGAACCCCATATAAGAAGTATTCTTTGAATTCAATTCTCAGAAGTAACTGAAAGCCAAAAACTGCAAAGGCAGTTAGATTAAATTTTATTTTTTCCTCTACTTTTAATGGGGTTGTTTCTTTCATTTTCACTTCTTATGAAAATTGCTTTGAGAGAGAGAGAGAGAGAGAGAGAGAGAGAGAGAGAGAGAGAGAGAGAGAGAGAGAGAGAGAGAGAGAGAGATAATTTTATTATACAAGAAATTCTTATTACGAGAGGATAGCTTACATTACTATTTTACATAATAACAAACAATTTCTGTTTGATGCTCCCCAATCATCATCATCATCATCTCCTACGTCTATTGACGCAAAGGACCTCCGTTACATTTCGCCAGTCGTCTCTATCTTGAGCTTTTAAATCAACATTTCTCCACTCATCATCACCTACTTCACGCTTCATGGTCCTCAGTCATGTAGATCTGGTCCTTCCTAATACCAAGCCTCATTCTTTATGATAAAAGTAATAATATGAGTTCATGGTCAGGTCAAAAAAAAAAAAAAAAAAAAAAAAAAAAAAAAAAAAAAAAACAGTCCGTGATTTCAAACTTAAAGCTATCCCTTGGGAATAGGTTATTACTTTTTCGTATTCTCGTAATACTCTTTTCCGGACGCAAGTATTTATAATGATCCATACTATGTCATCAGTGATTATGCACTTGTGGTTGATAATTCATTCATCATATACTTGTCAATGCAATGAGCTATAAACATTATTATTGTTTTTTTTAATACTTTTTCCTATGTTATAATCATTTCTTGACGTTGAAGTTCTTCATAAAAAAAAAAAGTATTATCTATCCCCACAGCATCATTCGAAGTGTTTTATAAATAAAAGAGTGCCTTGGAATCTATCACTTTGATCCCTGAGCGACGGCTTTTTATGTGAAATGTCTTTCTCATTTCAGATATCTATAGCCCTTGTGTCATTCATTTTGAATCTCTTATTTTATCGTGATATTCTTTATTTTCTTATATTGGTAGTTACAAACAGGAGATGCTTACTACAAACTCGACTCACGTCTTTAAAGGTTACAGGAAGTTGTTGTTTCTATGTTCAAAACTCTGTATCAGCATTTACTTTAGATTATGCATCTAGATAAAATCAGATACCCCACCAGAAGAGATAGTTTGATATAAACTGAGAAAAATAATCATGAAGTAATTTTTCTGCTGCATGCTTTAATAAATTACATATTACTCCATTTTATAGTTCTCATAACCTGATAGTTGAAAATCTTCCATCTTCCATTCAATCTCTCATTCTAGGATTATATAAAGTCTGAAGATACTTCAAGACGTCGACTTTCATTAAACATCCACCTGCCGTCGAGACCTTTTAGATATTTTATACAGGTAGGATGGATCGTAACCGATTACTCGAGGAGGCAGATCTCTCGTGAGAAATTCTAAGTCTTACATGAAAAGCTTTGGTAGTCTACGGATAAGAATAGTTGTGGGGAATCAGTTGCTTTATGCATGAAGGCGGAAGAGACTGGCTATCAATACTCTTTTTCTAGATAAGGAGCTCTTGAGTTTATTTTAGATAATTGTGTTCGTTTTGTTTATTTTTTGTATAGTAGTAACAGGCTTTTTTTTTGTATTTTCATGTAGTAATATAGTATTTTTGCTACTTATAATTTAGAACAACAGTGAAATTTATTTTAAATGGGAATTTCAATAAAAATCCATGTACTGTATATCATAGTAATACAATAGGATCTCTCTCTCTCTCTCTCTCTCTCTCTCTCTCTCTCTCTCTCTCTCTCTCTCTCCTATTTATTTTAACAATTCTTTTTCATGATGTTAATTTCATTATCATTGTTCTTAATGTTATTGCTTTTATTGTGTTGCTATTAATCGGCGGTTCGTTTTATTTTGAAATACCAGTTTATCCAATATTCTATGTTCTCAGAATCAACAAAAAGACAGTTTTTTTTTTTTTTTTTTTTTTTTTTTTTTTTTGCAATATCTATCCTTTCCCTCTTAGGTCATTGACAAACCATAGCATTCACTGACACACAATCCTAATCAGAAGTACGCCGAGGACCCTTACATGTACTGATTACTACACTTTTTCAAAATGTTGAACAAATAAATGTTTTCCCTGTTCACCTTCCTTCAACTTGATACCTCTGTCGTGTCTTCGCTCCATTCTACAAACGACGCAATGTAAGACAAGACATTATATTGAATAAATGCTACCATTCGAGAATTTGAATAATTCTTCGTCATTTGTGGAAGGTTACTTTTCCGGCTAGGACGTCTGACCATGCCTTCGTTTCGTTAATTATTAAAACTAAGCAGCCTTTCCTTGATGTCTCATACTGATGTAAGATATCTATAAAATCTGAAGTAGACTGGAATGGAGTTTTAAGTGATCTTTTTCATTTGAATTGGTCACAATTGTAATAGTTTTGAGGCTGCTGTTCTTTTGGATGAAAATCTGGTCAACATAATTGATGGGTATATCCCTCCTCGTGTATCAAAATACAGAGTGAAAGACAAGCCCTAGTTCAATAATGATTGTATACGCGCTTATTTGGAGATACAGGAGACATAGTTTTTAAAAGGGTAATATATCAGATATGACTTGGAATAACTATACTAGCTAAGAACCGTAGCTTTAAGAGTTTATGCTTCAACGGATAAGAAATCAATGTGATCATAAAAAGAACCCTTTTGGGACAACCCGGGAACATAAGTGGTTGGCTAATATTTAAATCTACAATCGTTGGTGTAGACTTGACATATCTTCCTCTACTTAAACCTGATCACCTGTTACTCACTGCCCGAAGTAAAAGACAACCCTTTCGGCTGATGTGTTTGACAGTAAGCAGAGTAATGAGAAACATGATCTTCCTCATTTTTATTCCCTGAAGCTAAACTTAATAGTTTAGCTTTCCGGTCCGTGAAATTAAAACACTCTTGATGGACTTTGATGCTTATGGAGATGCAAACACGAACGATATATATATATATATATATATATATATATATATATATATATATATATATATATATATAGATAGATAGATAGATAGATAGATAGATATATATACGTATGTATATATATGGATATATATATATATATATATATATATATATATATATATATATATGTATATGTATATGTATATATACATTTATATACATATATATATATATATATATATGTGTGTGTGTGTGTGTGTGTGTGTGTATATATGTATATATATATATATATATATATATATATATATATATATATATATATATATATATATATATATATATATAAAGGCCGCAGATTTCTTAGCGCGTAAGATTGTTGATTTTCTGAAGTTACAAGTTAGCAAGAAGAGGCTCTGTTTTATACTGTTTGAGAATTAGTAATTTTACTCCATTAAGTGTGTGTTTTCGTGTAGCTGTAGCCCTACTGATAACTGTCTAACTCCAATAACTTCCTTGTTGCCAAAAGTTTTTGAACGTCTTTTTGCAAAATGTGTAAGAAAGGTAATAATCTATTTGCTTGTTTGCAGTTAGGCTTTCACAAAGACCTTGTAGTATGTGATGCCCTTCTTACATTTACTAATGTGGAGAAATCACTTTATTGTGGTCAGGAAGTTTGTATGATTGGCCTTGACTGTTAGGATTCAAATAATCTTTCGATGGGAGGATTATTACGTATGTCTTGAGAGCTCAGAATAATTATGGTGATATAATCAGTAATAGTAGTATTCATATTTATTATTACCACGGAATTATTATAATACACAAGCTCAGTAATATCTATATCAATATTGTCATTCAATTGTGATTTATAATGAATCTGCTACGACGCATACAGACCCAATGCGGTGTACTTGTCATGGTGCAAGAAAAATCTATTCCGATCTAAGAAATCAAAATAGTTCTGGAAAATCATGCTTACGTGAAGTTTAGAGAGGAACTGACGTCATTTGAGATGAGTCTCAATTTCAAAATTATGTTATATATTAGTAAATAGGGGTTTCTTTGTGAAAGTGTTTTTATCAAGTGAATAGGAATAGTTTTAGTTTCCTATGAGATTATGTAAAAGTAAAGTTCTTTTATAACAAAGGTCCTTACAAGGGCAGTTTGGGAACGTGATTTTGTGATATATAAGTTAGTACAGTATATAATACGTAAACAAGGGGGTTTTATATATATATATATATATATATATATATATATATATTATATATATATATATATATAATATATATATATATATAGGGCAATATTTTAACTGCGGGGAGACACTTCTTGGCAGTCAACTTGATAACTACAACGTTTTTCGGAATGCTGCAAAATTTCCCTTTGGCTGCTGATACCTCCGATCTCTAGCATATCTCTAATCTCAACACTTAACTTTATTGTGCTTGAATTGTACAAGTGTTAATATAACTGTCTGAGCCTAGTACTAATTTTGTGTTTGAATTGCTTCAAAGGGCTGAAGTGTATAATGGGTGTTTTGTCAATCGGTGGTTATTACTAAACCTTAATTTTTTATGCAAACTGCTGTTAACGAAATTAAGTTATGTATTAATCTGTTG
>NC_090730.1:46843833-46858833 GCF_036898095.1 Palaemon carinicauda
TATCCAGGGTCCAACGACATACAACTAATGGATTCTCTCTCTCTCTCTCCTCTCTCTCTCCTCTCTCCTCTCTCTCTCTCTCTCTCCTCTCTCTCCTCTCTCTCTCTCTCTCTCTCTCTTGTTATTATTATTATTATTATTATTTACATCTATATTTCTAACCATCAAAGACAATTGTTTTATAAAAAAGGAACGGAAAATAAGTAACTAAGACCTCATTTGTCCCGATTAATGTAGTAAACGAAAACAATATTCACTTACACAATGACAAAGAAGACTTAATATGTTTTGTTTTTGTTTTTATTAAAAGAAAAACAGTCAAATGGGTATTCATCTTGTCGTGGCTTGATGGGATGAAAAATTGTGGAATGAAAAGCTTCATAACTATTTCAATAGAAATCAGGCCTTATCAAGCAATAATATTCTTAGTTCCGATAGTTCCTGTGTGTCTATTAATAGTGAAAATAATAATTGAAGATTATATGACGCTGAAATCCTCTAAATTTACCTGTATTACAGGAGTAGGAGAATTAAAGATATTGATTTGACAGTAAATAATTTCTATTTCAATTGTTGAATAACAATAGATGTTGATTTCACTACATAATCATTACCATTAGTAATGAGTCAATCAACAGTGAAAGCAGAAATGGACACTGATTCGACTCTGAAATTAAGCTCTTACTTATCAATCATAGGATCTGAGGTTAAAGAAACTGGTTAAAAACTCTGACCATGATAACGTTTACTGCCCTGCTTCAGCCAAAAATCGCTCTGCTAAAAGGGCAACTATTTTACCTCCTTCGTCTTGGAAGTGAATAAAGAATCCATTTCCGAGAGAGAAATATCTGTGAAAAGATAAGGAATTGGTTTCAAATGTTGTTACGGCGGGAGGTCAGCGCATCCTCAGCCGGGGGCGTTTCCTCGGAAGTGACCGAAAGTCTGGGGAAGGAAGATTTTAGCAACCTTATCGTCCCTCTTGAAACTGGAATTCTGTTTCAGAAATCCAGGACATATAGAATATACTCTCTCTCTCTCTCTCTCTCTCTCTCTCTCTCTCTCTCTCTCTCTCTCTCTCTCTCTCTCTCTCTCTCTCTCTCTCTCGAATAAGCTCGATAAATACCTAAGATGCATCCCAGACCATCCAAGACTTGAAGACGCAAAATACACCAAAAGATGCATTAACAACTCTCTGGTGGATATACGAGGTGCCTCACACTGAGGGACCTGGGGGAACCCCAAACATAAAATAAGGCAATAAGGGTAAGGCTCTCTCTCTCTCTCTCATCATTTTACTATTTGCATCCATACGCCAAACGCCAAAAACTCTTTCGATCCATAAAACTAAGGAACTTGAAAATTCTATCAGAAAAAGAAATAAATCAGAATATAAAACATTTTAATGTGAATGAAGACTACTTGAAATGGAAAGATTTAGTTTATGGAATAGAGATTAGCTTCTTCCCTTTCCTTCAAAGCCTCTTTCTATTCATGAGTTATAAAATATCATGAAGGATTTAACAAATACATTTAAGTTTCACTAAAACCTTAACTATAAGACTAATTGAATTAACGTCCATCTAACCCATGCTTAAAGGAATAAAGATTGGGAGTAAAAAGACACAAGTTCCTCGGTATACCTTAAATTACTCTTTACAGCGGATGTTGAAGATTCTCTTTTATTTCAAATGTTAGAGTCTTGGCACCTCAAGGTTTCTTTAGAGATTCTGAATGGATTTTGAATTTGTAATACCCAAACCAGAACATCAGAATCTAAGTAGAAAAAAAAAAAAAAAAAAGTCTTAACAATATACGATAATGGTGATCTTCCCGTATCATCTTATTGAGATCTATTAAACTTACCTATTCAAGATATAAGGTCATCTGGTGAAACGACATTTCACATAAGTAAAGGGTTTCGCTTCTTCTCTCATTGGTTTGTTTATCTAATTATTTGGAGAGAGAGAGAGAGAGAGAGAGAGAGAGAGAGAGAGAGAGAGAGAGAGAGAGAGAGAGAGAGGGGGGGGGGAATTTATGGATAAGTCAGGCAATGGCCAAAATTTTTTGTTACAATTGCTTGTTAGATGGAAGCCCACTTAATTTTGATAGAGAAGAGTAAAATCAGTATGCAGCCCTAATAAAAAATGATTTGTGAGAAAGGAAAATTAAAAGTTTAATAGGGTCGAGAAGAATGCCAATGAAATGAAATGTTCTCTAAAGCCATAATTCAATGAAATCTTGTAATTACATACAATGTTTTTTACCAGATGTCTATTTGTTTCTTCTCGTTCTGCTGGATTTTGTTATCATTTTGGTGTAAATGTCTTCCGTAAACTAATTATTCCTGTGCTTGCCTCCTCTCAGCCCAATTAGCTAGCCTATGAATTTCCTGTGAATAATTCATTGCAAAATTCGATAAAAAAACACATGGAATTTCAATTGAAAATCAATATTTCAATAGGATTAAAACTTCGCCTTTCTCTAATTAAGGACTAAAATCGTAACTTGATCCAAGTGTTGGTGTGGGTGAGGATGAAAGACAATTAACCGGCAGATATTTTGCAGACAGATAATTAGCAGACGAGACAATTAGTCAATTGAATAATTGGTCGATAATACAACTTTTTTCAATTTCTAAAATCGTTATACTGAATTGGTCAATTATTTTCCACGTTTACTTTACAATTTATTTATTTATTTATTTATTTTTCTTTTAATTGCTATCATGGAATATGTCAGGACGGAAAGAGGGGAAAACTTATATTCGAGGGATCCACGTATATAATCGGGGGAAAAAAAAAAGAAAAAAAAAACAGGGAATCAATGATTTACTGGAAGTGCCAAATCGGAAAGTGTGCAACGCAAGACTACCAACAATCCTTCTGAACACCCGCATCCAACAATGCCGTTTGAAAATGGTGCTTTGAAAATAGAAGAAGATCTAAATGTTCTAGCTGGACAATATGGAGATTGTAGGTAGTAGGTTGGCCATGGCACCAGCCAACCGTTCAGATACTACCTCTAGAGAGTTATTGGGTGTTTTGACTAGCCAGACAGTACTGCATTGGATCCCTCTCTCTGGTTATGGCTCATTTTGTTTTTACCTACACATACACTGAATAGTCTGGTCTATTCTTATCACATTCTCCTCTGTCCTCATACACCTGATAACACTGAGATTACCATATAATTCTTCGCTCAAGAGGTTAACTACTGCAATATAATTGTTCAGTGGTCACTTTCCTCTTGCTAAGGGTAGAGAATATATTCTTTAGCTAAATTAGCTATGGTAAGCAGCTCTTCTAGGAGGAGGACACTCCAAAATCAAACCATTGCTCTCTGGCATTGGGTAGTCGCATAGCCTCTACCATTGTCTTCCACTCTCTTGGATTAAAGTTCTCTTGCTTGGGGGTACACTTCTACCTATTTTTATTAGATTTTATACTATATATATAAATATATATATATATATATATATATATATATATATATATATATATATATATATATATATATATATATATCATCATTATCATCATCTCCTCATACGTCTATTGACGCAAAAAGGCCTCTGTTAGATTTCGCCAGTCGTCTCTAGCTTGAGCTTTTAATTCAATTCTTCTCCATTCATCATCTCCTACTTCGCGCTTCATGGTCTTCAGCCATGTAGGACTGGGTCTTCTAACTCTTCTAGTCACTTGCGGAGCCCAGTTGATCGTTTGGTGAACTAATTTCTCTTGGGGAGTGCGAAGAGCATGCCCAAACCATCTAATATAATGTAGTTGCTGTTCTTGAAATATTTTACTTTGATTGTATATTCTTCTCTTGTAGTTCATTTATTGAACTGTTTCCAATCCTCTCTGGAATATTTTTTTCCCTGTTGGAGGCCTTGGGCTTATAGCATCTTGCTTTTCCAAGCCTATAGCTTGTAATAATGATAACAATAATAATCTGCCTATTTCAATAGTTGATAATGTGTTCTTGATTGCTTGTTTGCCTGTAGCCTTTACCCATCTCTATATAGGGTCGCTGTTTCGTATAAATATGCACCATTCTCTTCTATCTTGGGCATCCTGTTCTCATAATCCTTTCCATAAATACCATTTGCTACTTTACCTTTCCATTTGAACTTTGACCTTTCCCTCCTCACCTACGTCCATGTCCATGACCCTTCGGCACAGAGGATCTTCTTCCCGTATGGTATACCAAAACCTTTAGTCTTCTTTTGCTGAACTGTTTTTTGACACTTCTACTTTGATGGTCCCTCTAATATGATAATTTCTGATACTGGCCCTTCTCGTTATTCCACTCCTACATCTTAACATCGTCATTTCTGCCCCTCTAACTTACTTTATTGACTCTTCTTTATAAGCCAAGTTTCAGCTCCATACACCAAAGGTGGTCTAACTACACTTCTATAAAACCATCCTTTTGTTACATTGCACTAATCCTCTTATCACATAATATCTCCGATGATCGTTTCCAGTTCATTCAAGCACACTGTACCCTATTATTAATTTTTAGGTTTTATTCCTCCATCATCAATCATACGGGACCCAAGGTACTTCAACGTGTTAACCCACTTGATGTTATCCAGACCAATTTCAATAGCACCCTCTTTTCCTTCTCCTGCCATTCACAGATTCATACAGGATCCTCAGTATTTCAACGTGTTAACCCAGCCACATTGTAAGAGCCCCTTGTTTTCATTGTCCTCCCATTCCCATATATTCAGTCTTGGCACTACTTATCCTCAAACCTCGATCTTCAAGAGCTTGTCTCCACATCTGTAGTTTCCTTTTCACACCTTCTCAAGTCAGATCTACCAAAATAACATGATACTCCAGGAATCTTCCTCTCTGACACCTGCTGTAATAACATCTATCAAAAGATAAAGTATGTAAGGACTGAGAATAAAACCTTAATATAAAGTAACCCTCACACTAAACTTCTTTGTTGTTCCCACGTTGCTCTTTACTTGTGTGGGAGCCTCTGCCTACATATCCTGGTTCTACTTTCACATGCTTTTCTGAAACACCTTCTCTCTCATACACCTTCATACCTCTTGCCTAGGTACCCGGTCATATGCTTTCTCTAACTCAATAAATACCAAATATAGCCCCCTCTGTCTTTGTGAATATTTTTCCAATTTTTAGCACAATGCAAAAACTGCACCTAATGTACTCTTTCCCGACATAAACCCAGATTATTCTTCACTTACTGGTGTTTTATTTCTTATTCTTCCCTTTATAATTCGTTCATAGATCTTCATAGTATGAGATATCAATTTGATACTTCCATAGTTTGAGCAGTCCTGTATATCCCCCTTTCGTTTATGTATAAGAATCTTGAGATTATTTCTTCAGCGGTCCGGCATATTTTTTTTCTTGATGGTAGATATTTTTAATGAGGTCCCAGAGTATATCAACACCTTCTCTTTCCAGGCATTTTCACACCTCAACTGGTATACTGTCAGGTCAAATAATCTTTTCATTTTTCTTTTTTTTTTGAAGTGCACTTTTTCCTTCTCTGTAGATATCTGAGATTGCCCTTACTCGGGGATTCTCTCTTCTCTTACTCTTCTGGGATTTTTGTCATTTAATAGTTTCAAAAAATGTTCTTTCCATCATGAGCTTAAACACTCTTCCCTTGAGAATACTCCCAATTTGGTCCTTGATCAGCTTGATGTGTGTCAGACCTTTAGTTACTTTATTGCTGCTCTTTGATATTTTATAGATCATCTTCTGAACTTTGGAAGTTTCTAAATTCTCATAGAATTCATTCGTTCCTTCTGCCTTTGCTCTGGCTACAGTACTTTTTTTTCTTTTTATTATTATTTTCAATCCCCCAAGCTATTTGATTTTCCACAGAAACATTTCTTTCATGTTTCTCCTTTTCTTTTTATTTTGGCTTTCGTTTCTGGGCTCCACCACCATCTCTCTTTGCTATTGGGTGGTCCTCTATAATTCTTCAGCTGTTCTCAATATAATTTTGTTATTTTATACTCACCAGATGTTTATATCACCTGCCAATCTTATGTTGTGCAGGACTGCTTCCTTAAATCTTTCTCTCATTTCTTGATCTTTTAACCTCCACCACTTTTTCATGGGCTGTACCCTCATTTTCCGTTGTGCTACCCTCTGTATCCAATAATCTGACACAACTAACCTATATTAACTACTGTATGTTGAGGGCTGACAGTTTCCCCTTTTATGAATTTGCAATTCTTTACTTCCGCCAGAACAGAAAATATATTTTTTGTCTATCTCCCTCCACGACTATATGTTGTACAATCGTTACTTGCAATAAAGATGTGAAATACCAATTGGTCAAGAGGATGAACTACTGTATATATGACTCCAAGAGGTGATGATCATTTACTGTATGAAAACAGAGAGCTTTCTATATTTGGTACTATTATTTTATTTTATTTATTTATTTATTTTTTTTTTTTTTGGTAATCCTTGGGATATTTTACTAAAAAAAACAATGGAGTGATTTTGTGATTGAACATTTGACCCTGCACCATTCGGTAAGCACGTTTCCATAATTCATGCCTTATTTTTTTAGGATAAAACACTTTATTATGTAACAAAAAACAAATCTGAACAAGTTATTGTTTAATATTCAAATTCAATACCGAAAAAGGTATATTAAATGTGAAAACAATTACAGAAAGCAACCATAAACAGCATTAAAAACAATTCTCCTCATGTCTCTATCTATGACTATTTTTTCCCTTTGTGTAGTGCTTTTGGAGGAAGATAGCCTACAGATTTACAATCATGGCACAACGATCGGAAAAAATAATTTTTTTATAAAAGAGCTGTAATCGTTAGCTTTCGTCCCACTTGATGATGCAACTGTTTTGTTTCAACAATTTCTTCATTCTTTATATGCACAAACGGATGAGATTTTAGAGGAATTCTTATCTTATTTTGTGTGCACTTGGATAGGAATATTCAACACAGTAGACGTCGACGGCCACTATTCAACAATTCATTATGATCGTGTCACTGCGGGGCTCTCAATGATCTCCTAAATAGCAGAACGCTTGGCACTATACATTTAGCAGAAGAGTTAATGTCCATCAGCTTAACTTACTTAAGTTGATCCAGATACTTAGAATTGAACAATCAAACATGGAGATCATATTGGAACAGGCTGTATCAGGAAGTGACCTGGGAAGGGTTGACAAAAAGTACAATCGCCTCGAAGAAAGGCTTAAACATCAAGTGATTAACTATGACATGAAAGAAAGATTGTAGTTTTATGGAACTGCACACATATTTAGTAAGTTTTATAAAATAGTTTTTATATTCAATTGATATTTTTATCCTTTTAATATCCATTTCTAAGTTACTGAGGATAAATTTCAAGTTTTTTAACATATTGTTTCTCTTGTTTGATGAATAAAAGCTGGCCTTTTTTATCGAAGTTACTGCGGATATATATTTAAGTCTTTCTTTTTTGATAAATGAAATATGTTTTCTTTGTTTTTTATCAATAATCCTTCAGTTGACAAATTGCCCTATTGACCAATTGTCTGGTTTGCGAATTGTCTGTATGCAAGTTGTCTGTCGACTAATTTTTCTTTTTTTCAGCTAATAGGAAGATGGGTGAAAGAAAAGCTAAGTATTAATAAGAGTAATGTAAAGTGTGGTGTAACCACAATTTTATCTATAAGAAATACCGTATTGTACACTGATCTATGTACGATTCATCCTAGAGAAATTAGATTTAAAATATTCCAATGCATCGTCTAGTATTAGTTTATGAGGACAATGATATGAAGGAAAATCCTAGCTAAGAATCCTTCTACAGTATATACTAATCACATCTCTGAGATACCAAGGACCCTAATGGGGCATCATTAAAATAACCAGAATGGACTGAATGAGTATAAGCCGATTAAAACAGAGGAACATTCAAATTTCCTTCCTTGTATTCATTTGCGCGTTGAATCAAATGAACGCCTGATATAATCATTTAGAAAAATATTACTAAAATAATAGGTTACATAATAAAGTACATTTCTCCAAAGTAACTGTATCAACGCACCCGAGACAAAAAGAAAAAAAAAAACGCTGAGACATGGGTTTCTCCCAGACACGCTCGCCGTCTGATCCGCCTCAATGAGACGACCTTAACCAAGAGGTGCTAAAAGACGCCCAAAGGGGAACTAGGCTACCTCTATATGACGGAGGACTTGTTTTATACAGGAACAAAAGAGCACTTACGAGAGATCCTCTCTCTCTCTCTCTCTCTCTCTCTCTCTCTCTCTCTCTCTCTCTCTCTCCTCTCTCTCTCTCTCTCTTTTCGAAGATGTTGGCTTCTTTCATATCTATCTGTCTCCCTTAAACCAATCAGCAAACCGCCCCCCTCTCTCTCTCTCTCTCTCTCTCTCTCTCTCTCTCTCTCTCTCTCCTCTCTCTCTCTCTCTCTCTCTCTCTCTCCTCTTCGAAGATGTTGGCTTCTTTCTTATATCTATCTCTGTCTCCCTTAAACAAATCAGTAACCCACCTCCCTTCTCTCTCTCTCTCTCTCTCTCTCTCTCCTCTCTCTCTCCTCTCTCTCCTCTCTCTCTCTCTCTCTCTCTCTCTCTCTCTCTCTCATACACACAACAGTACAACATCTTTATTAAAACGTTCACGAAGGCAAAACCCATCGCCAGTGTAAAGGCTTGCCCTTTGTGTCATGTCCTTCTCAACGCAACGTGAACGCCCGTAAAGACGTGTGATAAGACGAAGGTGCTTTGTTCGCTTTATCATCTTCCTCTTCTGAAACAGGCACTATGAGATAATGTTTCTCTTAAACATTTTCAACACGTTTATGATCTCGTGATAACGTCAATGGAAAAAATTTAAGTATTCCTTTAATGGCATACTTTATCTGCCAAGCGTAAGAGGCGTACATTAATATTTGTATTTCCTATTGCCTGGAACTACTGTTGTATTTAGATAATAACAGTAGATTTTTTCGCATATCTTCCTCAAACTATGAAGTACTCAAATTCTGATAGACTATGCTATATCTTAATGATCACATCAGAATCAAGTGTCACTCATATTAAGCATGCGTGATATTTTTACTATTATCATTAGTATCAATTACACGTACACTGTTATTTCAAACAAACTCTAGAATGGCCTTGTCATAGATAAAGACCGAAATAAGTTTAAATCTAAGCATTGCATTAGAGTCTGGACGTTCCATTCTCATCTACTTTAGGAAGTCTGTACTCCCCAACTACTTCATCCCCTATAGACAGGTTCATTCTGTAATACAGGTTTTGGAAAGTTTATTGTATAAAGTAATATAAGAAAAAAAAATACATATTTTCATTTGCTCTGATACTGATATGGCAACCATCATAGATTTGACAAAAAAGCTGCAATAAGAAATGTTTTCGTCAATATCTCATTTTCTAAAAAATCTAATTTTGACATATAAACCACCATTTTCAAGGCCAAAGAATCCAATGTTGTCAAAATAAATTACCTACATTTAATTACAATCTTATTTGACTGACATATCCCGTTTTACTGAATGTTTTTACTAGTGGTTAGACATGGACATCCCATTAAGTTAGTTGCCATTTAGAACCAACACGTTTCTCATAAAAAAAAAAATAGCTTAATCTTTACATATCATCATCATCATATTATTATTATCTTCATCATTTTCATAATTGTTCTGTGTGTTCTCATCATTCTAATACTCAAATTCACAATAGTAAAGGTTATTGTAGGACAATTTCTTTGTTTTGCAAGAACATCTGGCAGAATGCATTTTTTTCAGCTTGTTCAAATGCCCACATGCATGGTCCGCCCCGATAGATACAAGAGAATATCATTCTTCGTGATTAATGCGGCCTGTTTGTAACTCTTCCCAGGATTCAGGGGGATTAATCTTTAAGTCCTGCATGTCTGTAATATATCTGGGCCAGAATCGCTTATATCTAATTTGATCGAAGAAGAAGAACTTACTCCAGGTAAGTATTTTGGTTTACAGCAATAAAAAAGAGGACTGCTTCCACTCGATGTAAGTGGTCCATCATCGCCTTGAACATTGTATTCTTGGAACTTTGTTTCTCCCATTTTTGCAAAACTGTGCAGGCATCAACATTGATAAAAGCCTTAATCTGGGTTGTGTTTGCAAGTTTCACAGAATCACCTTTTGTGGGTTTGCTCCCCTCTGAACAGGCAGCTTCATCTCCCTATGTTGCCTTCAGACAGACCTCTTCAGTTGTGGGGTTGTCCTTAAAGGACTCCTCCAGTGCCATTTCACAGAAAGCTACATATAAATAGCATGAGTACAACGAGCACGCTTGTGATGGATACATTTCAGATTTGCCTGGTTTTTTGCAGACCTGTAGACATGAGCTTCAATTCAGGTATCATCAATACCGGATTTCTAAATGGAGACACCAATAGTGTGGAGAGCAGCCATGACAAACGTGTTGCTCTACTAGTTGTGGAACGACATTGCTTTTCAGTTCAGGCCTGAAATCAGCCAGTTGAACCACATTCTCACAAAAAGCCATATCAAATAAAGTGACAGGGGGTGAGCTTCACCAACTTCCAGACTTCTCAGTTGACTTGCTTTCATTATCAACGTCAGCAAGGCTGACCACCCTTGTGCCACATCTGGTAGTAGTAGTAGGTTCCAGCTTTGATCAATGGCTTTCTTTCAGTCAACAATAAGTTGTATCCTGCTCAGCCTGGAATATTGCTCGAAGCCTCCCTTGCTTCCATTTTCCATAAAGCAGTAGGAAAAATCCATCCTAATTAGGAGATCTGGTAGGATCACGAGCTTTACTTAGTGGGAACAAAGGGGTTTGTTCTCTTGGGAAGAAATGGTTTTGGCTTGTCACAGTGCAACATATCTGCAATGTATGGAGTGGTATATAGACTCTGGACATCACCTATCTCCAAAGGTAGTGCAACTAGTTTCCCAGGAACCTTTACCTCCAGATATGCAGCAGTAATCATCCATGAGTGATTCATTTCCAAGCAGTAGTGTCCTCTGAAAAGTCTGTATTATCTATTGGTAAGAACACAAAGGCAACCTTTTCAAGAAAGGTGGTACATACAGACCATTGATCTCCCAGGTGTCTTTGCACAACACCACTGACCAGAACTGTTTCAATTACCAGATACAGCTATGCAAAATATAGTAATCATGTGCACTAAGAAGGTCCATCAGCCTCATGTTGAGGTTGTGGGGATGAACAGTCAGAGCTAGTTCCATGATCTGTGGGTTGTCTTGTGCATAGAATGGCCTAAATGCTGATGTTTCTCCACTTATTATTATTATCATTATTATTATTAGTATCATTATTATTACTTGCTAATCTACAATCTAAGTTGGGAAAGCAGGACGCTATAAGCCCAGGAGCCCAAACATGGAAAATAGGTCAGTTAGGAAAGGAAACCAGGAAAAATTAAATATCTTAAGAACAGTAACAACATTAAAATCAATATTTCCTATATAAACTATTAAAACTTTAACAAAACAAGAAGAAGAGAAATAAGAGAGAACAGCGTGCCCGAGTGTACCCTCAAGCAAGAGAACCCTCACCCAAGACAGTGGAAGACCATGATACAGAGGCTATGGCACTACCCAAAACTAGAGAATAATGGTTTAATTTTGGAGTGTCCTTCTCCTAGAAGAGCTGCTTCTTGGCTTCTATTTAACCAGTCAATTGGATCTGAATCCATACATGATGTTTTGTCTTGATGTGAGTGCAGCTCTGTCAACAACTTTGGTCTTCCTTTGAGTTTTCCTTCCGTCAGCAGGTTCTATCATGAAATAATGGGTCATAGTATACAGTCCAACTGGTATGCCATAGATGTCACTGGTAAGCTCAATGTTTGTTTGTATTCCTGGCTGTTGGGAGTAACGTTTTAAATGTTTTTCCTTGTCACTTGCACTGCTCTGTAGATTATATGCATAACATAATTTTCCTTACCAAGACACTCCATCGTGGAATGAACCATGTTTTCCTCGTATTCCTTTTGGGAGTAAAGAACACCTGATTTCCTTTGATAGTTAAAAAAGCAGACTTCATATGTGGAAAGGCATTCAAGATCTATTATTTCAGCCACTTTATATTGAATATTCACATATCAGGTTTCGATATCTTCAATATGTATCTTTGGTTATTTCTGTGTTTGGACTTCAACATGGTAAATCAGCTTGAGCAGACTTGCACTCTGTAGCAAGGTTTATTTGGGGTCTGTTTTGCTTCCACTGGTATTGGCTCCTTGGTATCTAAGGAAAACATGCCTTGCCCAGCAGGTTTTGTGGTACTGAACATCAATTTAATGCACATTTCTTGGTGCAATGAATTTGTTCAGTCATGTTTTCAGTATGAGAGTAACGTGGTCATGCTATCCGATATATCATGATAAGAAAAAAGCTAGTGTCAAAGATTTACTTTGTAATCAATGAAAGATAAAAATTATTGGATCTTTCAACAGCTTCTTTAAGAGATTTCCCAGTGTTGGCTGTCCTCACCTGATTGAGCTGCTCGACATCATTTTTCTGATAAAAGAAATTATTATTCCTTATCCATTGGATATATACAGGATATTATGAATGGTGTTGAAGAGCCAGATGTTGATGGGCCTGATTCATCCCTTTCAACCCAGAACAGACGAAGTTCATAATGTAGATATCATGGAATATCAAGGAATTCAGCAGATTTGATGTTTTGTTTTTTATGAATAGATAATGAGGGCATTAAACTGTGTTTTAGTGAAAGGTCAGTATGGTAAATATAATTTCTTAGGATTACATTATGCATCATGATTATTGTCGCTTGCTATTAACTGAGAGATAGTTTTTTATGAGTATGATCCAATAAACGTATCAAATGATATACCCAGAGGAGGTAGCTAAGGAAGCCCTTAAAAATTTTTCTTTAGCCCAAATTGTTCAATTGTTGTTTATCACGGAGTTAAGGATATAGTTAATCTGTGCTTGCTATTAGAATCTTTAAACATATTAGAAATTTTTATCTACATTACCTCTCAAATTTTTATCTTTCATTGATTACCAAGTAAATCTTTGACACTAGCTTTTTTCTTATCATGATATATCGGATAGCATGACCACGTTACTCTCATGCCATCTGCGAATAGAAACCCCTACTGTAGTTATAAAACTCGAATCATCCTTGTTGTATACTATACTAGCTAGGGTACCCAGGCTCCTCAGCGGTGAAAAAAAAATTAAAATAAGATTTATGCAAATATTTCACGTAATATAAAAACAGGAAATTATGAGTTTGAATAAATGCATTATAACACCCTTTCACATTGAAAGCACTTAGGAGCATTTGAGAGAGAGAGAGAGAGGAGAGAGAGAGAGAGAGAGAGAGAGAGAGAGAGAGAGAGAGAGAGAGAGAAAGAGAGAGAGAGAGAGAAATTATTTCAAAGTATTTCAAGATATACCAAACTATAGATAATTCTTTTTATTTTTGAATAAATAAAATCAACAATCTATTCTTTTTAAATGTAATTTTTATGAAATTACAATTAAAAAGAGGGAACTTACATTACAATATCAGAAGTGATTTATGACGAACTTGATGCTGATTTTTGTCGATGACAGTTTATGGCGATTTCCAACGACGACAAGCTTTGCTTTTATGATGTAATACAATGTCCTGAAATATTTCTTCTCTCTATGGAATACATAGACTTTATCATTCTTTAACTTAGAATTACATGACTCGGCAGAAATCCTTAATGTAAAACTGCATTACTCAGCAGAAGATTTACAACGGTTGTTCTTCGGTCGTTTGGAGAATAAATAGAACTCAGACAGTTCAAGGATATAGCCAATAGGAGGGGCGGACAAACGCGGACAAACTCTATATATATATGGATAGTTACCCGTGGAGATACTAGCATTAGAGAAACATTTGAGCCTTTGACTGTCCAAACAGTAAAACTACATAGGATTCCTCTTTCTGGTTACAATCCAGTTTTTTCTTTGCCTACACACACACACACACACACACACACACACACACACACAAAGCATAGTCTGCCCTATTCTTTTACACATTCTCCTCTGTCATACACCTGACAACAATGATAATACCAAATTAATCTTCTTTGTTCAAAGGGTAAACTACTGCACTGTAGTTGTTCAGTGTCTACTTTCCTCTTGGTAAGGGTAGAAGACTCACTTTAGCTTGGGTAACCAGCTATTCTATAAGGACTCTCCAAAATTAAACCATGGTTCTCTAGTCTTGGGTATGGCCATGGCCTCTGTACCATGGCCTTCTGCTGTCTTGGGTTAGAATTCTATTGCTTGAGGGTACACACGGGTACGTTGTTCTATCTTATTTCTCTTCTTTTTTATTTTGAAGTGTTCATGATTTATACCTGTATATGAATGATCTAATTTAATATTGTTACTATTGTTGAAATATTTTAATTTGATTGCTTATTACTTCTCTTTTAGTTTGTATATTTCCTAGATTCCTTTCCTCACTGGGCTATTTTTCCTTGTCATTGCCCATGGGCCTAAAGCATCCTGCTTTTTCAACTAGGGTTATAGCTTAGCTTGTAAAAATAATAATAATAATAATAATATTAATAATAATAATAATAATAATAATAATAATAATAATCATTATCATTGCCTCTATACCAAGGTCTTCCACTGTATTGGGGTAGAGTTCTCTTGCTTGAGGGTACAATCGGGCACACTATTCTATCCTATTTCTCTTCCTCCTGTTTTGGGAAGTTTTTACAGTTTACATACAGGTATATGAAAGATTAATTTCAACAATGTTACTTTTCTTAAAATATTTTTGTTTTATTGTTCATTCCTTCTCTCGTACTTATTTATTTCTTTGTTTTCTTTACTCACTGGGCTTTTTTTTCTATTGGAGCCCATGGGCTTATAGCATCTTGCTTTTCCAACTAGGGTTGTAGTTTAGCTTGTGATAATAATAATAATAATAATAATAATAATAAT
>NC_090730.1:46863833-46893833 GCF_036898095.1 Palaemon carinicauda
TAATAAGTGTAAAGTTAATTTACAATAATAAAGAATAATGTACATAGAAAACAAAAGACTTCAATCTTGAATCTGAAAGAAATTTCACTTTTAGAAACACAAGTTCCAGAGGAACGTCAGTCTTTTTCAATTAAAAACACATCATGCCCTTGAGCATGTGGCACTCATGTGAAGTCTATGACATTTCACCTTGATAAGAACAGTCTATTAGAAACACTAAGTGTCCATGAAATCACTATGTATCACAAGAGGGTCAACACAGGCACCCGTAGAGTTAAAGTCCCAAGTAACTCACTGTTCTATGCAGAGTTAAATGGCAGGTTTCATAACACTACATGCGGCTACCACGAAATGTTTAACTTCATGCACTTGCTTCGCGTAGTGCTTGAAGAAAACGCGCGACGATTTCCACCCTGTGAAGCTCTTGAGGCTTTCGAAATCCATGCTCTGGAAGAAATTCAGAGAAGACGCGACTTTTCTAGGATCATGACCTGCGGGTGTACTGTCAGGATCCGCTCTGCGAATGAAGTATGTGATTTTCGCTCTTAGTTGTTTCAGTGACAGGTCACTACCCGATGTTTCTCCTTTGAAGAGTTGTCCTCCACCGAAGTCTGAAGTTCTTCGAAGATAGACCTTAAGACTCTCCACTGGGCATAGAGAGACATCTTCCTTCAGGGGGCAGATTCTCCAAGGGCCCCATCTCTTGGTGGGTAGTTCATTCTTTGCGAGAAACGTCGGATCAGGGAAGAGGGTAAGTTCTCCTGTATCTGCGAACAGGATATGACCCTCGTCTCTTGACAATGCCACTATTTCGCTGACTCGGGCTCCCAAGGCTAGAGCAAAAAGGAAGATAACTTTTTGAGTCAGGTCTTTTAGAGGGCACGAATCGTTGTCCAGGTTAGAGGCAAAATGGAGCACCTTGTCCAGGGACCAGGAGATAGGTTTTGGCGGAGGTGCTGGGCGTAGTCGACTCTAGCGCATGCCTTTGGTAGTTTATTGAAGATATCACTGGACAGATCAATCTGGAAAGCGTACAGTAGTGGTCTAGTCAAAGCCGATTTACTGGTGGAAATCGTGTTGGCTGCTAAGCCTTGTCCATGAAGGTGAATGAAGAAGGACATGCAAAATTCAATGGTGATTTCCGTAGGATTTTTTGCTTTGACGAACGAGACCCACTTTCTCCAGGAAGATTCGTATTGCCGTCGTGTGGATTCAGTCTTGTATTCCTCGAGGAAGTCTAGACTTTTCTTCAAGATTCCAAACCTTTTCTTTGCGGCTAAGGAGAGAAAATCATGAGATGATGGTCCCTGACTTTCAGTGATGAAGCGAAGACAGTCGACTTCTGTACTTGTTGAGAGAGAACGGGGCCCGGTAGGAGGATCAGCGTGGGCTGCAGCTCCAGGACCAGAGGATACCAATTGCTCCGGGGCCACTTGGGAGCCACTAGGGCCGCTGTCCCTTTGAAGGTTCTCAGTTTGGAGAGGACTTTCAGCAGAAGGTTGGGGGGAGGGAACAGGTATATCCTGGACCATCTGTTCCAATCCAGTGACATGGCATCCACTGCTTCTGCCTTGGGGTCCTCGTATGGGGCCACATATCGAGGAAGTTGATTGTTGTCGCTCGTTGCGAAGAGATCGATCTGAAGTTCCGGGACTTGGTGAGAGATGAAGGAGAATGATCTTGCGTCTAGAGACCATTCCGACTCTATTGGGCTTGTCCGTGATAGAGCGTCCGCCGTCACGTTGCGGAATCCTTGTAGGTAAACTGCAGACAGGTGCCATTTCTTCTTTTCTGCCAGACGAAAGATCGGAAGAAGTACCTGATTTATCTGGGGCGATCTCGAGCCCTGACGATTGAGATATCTGACTACCACCGAGTTGTCCAGAGTCAGACGGATGTGGATCGAGGGAGGCGGGAAGAGTTTCTTCAGGGTGAGAAGAACCGCCATGGCCTCCAAGATGTTGATGTGAAACGTCTTGAATAGGGGAGACCATGTTCCCTGAACCTGTCGTTGGTGGGAGTGACCTCCCCAACCCTCCAGTGAAGCGTCCGTGGGGATGTTGATCGATGGAGGCGGGTGTTGAAGAGGAATGGACCTTTCCAGGGCCTTTGCTTCCGACCACGGCTTTAATAGTAAGCGAAGTCTGTTTGGAAGCCGTCTCTTGAGGTCTCTTCGAGCGATGGATGCAAAACGTCTCCAGACTCCCGTGGCATCCTTATAGCTGTGCGCGAAGCACTGGGTTTGTCACAGAGGCGAACTGTAGAGAGCCGAGAACTTGTTCCTGCTGTCGTCTTGAGATCCGTTTGGATTTCAGAAGTCTTCTGACAGACCCTGCTATTTCCTTCCTTTTCTTCTGCGGGATGGAAAGGCGGTGTGACTGAAGATCCCAATGGATTCCCAACCATTGGAACTTCTGAGCTGGAGAGAGGCGAGATTTCTCGGTGTTTATCTTGAATCCCAGATGCTCTAGGAACTGGGTGACTTTGTTGCAGGCTCTTGCACAATCTTCGGGCGATGTCGCCCAGACCAGCCAGTCGTCTAGATAGGCCATCACTTGGACGCTGCGAAGGCGGAGCTGTTGGACAATGGCGTCTGCCAGCTTGGTGAAGATCCGTGGAGCCACGTTGAGCCCGAAGGGCATGGCCCTGAAGGCTTAACTTTTCCTTTGGAGTCGAAATCCTAGGTAGGAGGAAGCGTGATGATTCATTGGAACGTGCCAGTAGGCATCCGCCAGGTCTATGGAGACCGTGTAGGCCCCTTGAGGCAGAAGGGTCCTTATTTGTTGGAGAGTCAGCATCTTGTACTTGTTGTTCGCAATGAACTTGTTGAGAGGGGATAAGTCTAGAATGACTTTGAGTTTGTCGGAGTCCTTCTTGGGAACGCAAAATAGCCTCCCTTGGAACCTGGTTGACTTTACCCTCCTGATCACCTTCTTGTTCAAGAGTTCTAGGACGTATTCTTCCAGTAGGGGGTTTGACTGTTGGAAGAATTGCTGGAAGGCTGGGGGTGGTTGCGTCCAGCTCCAGCCTAGTCCCTTCTTGACGATGCTGTGTGCCCAGGGATCGAAGGTCCAACGATCCTGGAATTAGCGGAGTCTTCCTCCCACCGGAAGCACTTCATTGCTTCTGGTGTCCCGAGGGTTTGCCACCTCGGCCACTAGCTCCCCTTCCTCCTCTGCCTCTGGAGGGGCAGCGAGACGAATCTCTGCCGGAACCTCTGTTTGAGCCCCTACCTCTGGGACGAAAGGTAGTAGCATGTTGCTCAAATGCAGGGGTAAAGACCGGTGACTGCGACACCACCGGTTGGGGGACCAACTGAAAGGTCTGCTGTGGCTGTGCGGCCACTTGGGGAGTAGCGGAACCCGGAAACTGCCGTCTCTGTTGACGTTGCTGGGGTTTCGGTTTCTGAGACTTCCTCTTAGGTTGAGGGCCATCGTCCTGAGAAGATTTCCTTTTTCTCGACATGCCCCACTTGTGGAGTAGGTTCCTGTTCTCCGTGGCGGCCTTGTCTGCAATCTCTTTCACCAGGGAGGAGGGAAAGAGATATTTACCCCAGATATTGGAGGAAATCAGCCTCCGGGGTTCGTGTTTTACCGTCGCGCTGGCAAACACGAATTCACGACAGGCTCTGCGAGCCTTAGTGAAGCTATACAGGTCCTTATTCACCGTTGCCAAGTGTGTTTTGACTAGGACCATGTAAAAGTCCGGGACTCTAGTGTCCGCAGCCATAAGTTCAAGCTGTACCTGGAGGGACAGCGATGCGGCAAGCCTCTCCTTCGTATCCTGTTCCCTACGAAGGAGGTGATCATTTAGCCTTGGGAGGTCCTCATTGAACTGACGACCGGCCACGTCAGGCTCTAACTTCCCCACCGTGAAGGTTGACTGGACGTCTTTCCAGTGCCTATCATCGGGAGGAATGGTAAGGGAGAAGGGTCTGCACTCCTCCAGTGCTGGGCAAGGTTTCCCTTCCTCCACTGCTATTAAGACCGCTGTGAAGGCCTTTTCGATAAAGGGGAAAGTCGCAGCATTCGGCGCAACGAAGGTTGGGTGCTTCTTACTGAGCGCCGGCATCTTGGAGTTGGTGAAACCCCTACTCTTCACCGCACTGTCTAGCATAGCCTGGGCCTTCGCGAGATCGAACATGATTACTTCCTTCAGTTCGGTCTCTTCCTTTGAGGCTAGTTCGGACCTGAGCCGGACGTAACAGTCCGGATAAGCCTCGAAGTTCGGGAAGAATTCCACTTCTTCCAACAAGATAGAGCCAACCGAAATCCGTTTCGGTTGTTTAAAGTTAACTAGGGTAGACCGGAATTGCTCCTGGGTGTCTCGAAGTTTTCTTTCCATGAGGGCTTCAAGCATCTTGAAGACCTCCTGAGTGCCCGATGAAAGAGGCTCCGGGGTGGCGGAAGTCGAAGGAACAGGTTCCTCGGACGGTGCAGGAGTCGCTGAGGGAGTAAGAGTGAGAGCGACCTCAAACTCCGAATCAGGATATTCCACCTGATCTTCCTCATAGTCGAGTTCCTCGCCCATGAGGTTCTTCTCCGTCTCTTCCGACACTTCCGACATACGTTCCACGTTATCGGAATCCAAGTGGCACTCATGCATGGACTGGGCCATGACGATATCAGGTTCCACCACGAGCTGGACGGTGGGGATCTGATCACTGGGGATCACAGAGTCTTTAGATGCCTTTGGAAACAGCAAGTCCCTCAAATCTTCGCTGGCGAGATACGGTCCAGTGGCGTTCTTCTGGAAGCCACGCACCCACTTGCGTAGCTTCTCTCGAGCATTGTCCCTTGCCTCCGCTGAAGGAGGGTCGTCGAACGCTCGGCCAAACGACTCTTGCTGACTGTACAGTGCTGCGGGTCCCAGTATTTCAGGTCGCCTCTCTTGGCGGCGCAGGGGGCGTGGGTCCGGCACGCCTTGTGCCCGTAGAAGTCCGGGCGCTTCACTCCACAGAAGTTGCTTTCGCACTTCATATACTCCTCCTGTAAAAGAAAGAGATCATGAGTACATGGAAGGCATAAGAATGACTTACATTACTCTAAAATTAAGATAACTTAATCTAAATTTTTAAGCATTAAAATAATTCATAAGGTATTATAATGCCTGAGAGTAGAGAGCGGGAAAGGAAGTAGATAGACACATACTTGTGAATCCCGCCCAGTCGGTTACCGTAACCTTATCAGTAGGCGATTTCTTTTGTGGCCGAAGGTCACAAAACGTAAATCCATATGGATAAGCCGTGGTGGGTAGACGCTAAGCCTCTAGCAGAAATTGCCCGCGAGGTGTAGCAGGGACTGAGACCACTCAGATCCCTGGGTAGAAGGGGAGTAGAAGGAAACCCCTTATTAGATATAGGTTCCAGCAATCGGCTGCGCTAAGACACACAGAGTATGCTGGAATATTGTAATGTGCAATCAGACAGCACAGCCACAATTTTAAAGGTAAGACAATACCTATATGTGGAAGTGGCCAAGCCATCTGGCTGCAGAATGTTGGCTGTCGGCATATTGTCGGCAGGTATGAGAAGGGGTGCATGTCCCTTAACGTCTCCAGGGGGTACCGACAGACCGACGGCATGCCGGAGGCCGGTCCTGCAGGGTGGAAGGCATCAAGACAGACACATTGAGTATCTAAAATATAATACCATCATGGCGACCGCCGGCACAGCGGAGGGTCACCGGCAGGAGGCGGCGGCTCCGGCAGCCGAAGGCTGACGGCCTGGTGAGCTTGGATCAATTCATAAGATAGATTTGTATATGGTTGTATACCTAGACCGCCGGCAATCAATGCCGGCACGCAGGTGGCCGGCACGGAGGGTCGGCCAGCTGTTACTAGGTAAAATGGTGGGTGGGACGTCAGCTGTATGCCGACGGAAGTCGGCAGCCTCCGGCACACGGAAGGGTGACGTCTTAGAGGGGGTAGGCCATCTTATGAAAGAATGTCACCAGAGGCAAAGGCGGTATCGCCGGCGGTGGAGGCGGCAAGGGACCGGCACCAGGATAGACGGAGAGAAAGGTAAGGAGGGATGGAAGGGGTAAGATCACATACCCCTCCGGCATCCCTCCGGAGAGAGTGCACTCATGATAGGAGTAGATACTCCTAGTATCCGGCGGCAGGGGGCCGGCAGTCGGCCGGGTGCCTGGGGTAACCCAAGGGAGGGTTAGAGGGCACTCAAGAGGGGGAAACCCCCGCCGGCCGGACCGCTGCCGGCAACTATCCCCATAGAACGCTATGAAGGGTATGTGTACCAGAGCGGCCAGCTCAGCAGGAGAACAAGTTAGCCCTACCACTCCACCCAAGGGAGGAGTTGTAGGACTAAGGACAGATGTGTATAGGCAAGCCTACACCAAAGGGATAGCTGGGGAGGGAGAAGATGAGGGGTCTTTCTATAGGGGAGACTCTGTACAAGAACGGCCACCAAGGAGAGGGAGAACGCTCCCTAACCTAGGTTAGGTAACCAGAATGAGAATGGTACAGGAGTACCTTCTCAAACTATAAAAAAACAGAATCAACCATCAGAGCTTAACCTAGAGAAGGAGGGTTAACTCCTAGGCTAGGTAAGCTGAAAGACACATCGCAAGTTGCAGGGAGGGAGGAGTAACCCAACCAGGTGCAACTCAGGAAGGGCAGTGCCGTTCCTTATATCTCGGTCACGACCCTAAGGGGGGATCATTCCCTTAGGGTAGACAGAGAAGTGATAAATACTCTGTTTGTAGACAAGATTCCTCTATATAGAAGGGGAAGCAGGGCCACACAGAGGGAATGCCCGCAGGCAGGGGATTAGGGGGCATATAGGGGTTCCTACATTTAGGTTATGGTGGAAAGATACGCAATCAACGCGGTCCCCCATATGGTCCCCGAAGGCGAAAAAACTTACATCAAAGTTAACAGTATGTTTAATAATGCCACAATCTTCATAACTTAACCTAGGAACACTGGTATATATCATGCATGAACACCAGCACTAGGCTATCAAGCCTAGGGGCTAAGCTAGCGATCTAGTATGGGGTCGAACGGCGACCGAGTCAGATGAGCGCTAAAACACGATATAAGTAATTCCTAGCTATGAAGACTAAATAACTAATAATATTAATTAGTTAAGTGACCGGATAAGGCTGTTCTGGCTAACTAAATAAAGCATGCGATATGAACAGCGACGCCCTAAAATGGCGCGTCCGGGATCGGCACAGCTCTGCCACAAAACACAAAATTTTACGAAAAGTAGAAGTTACTTTACGGCTAGAGCTTATTTAAACAATACTGGGACATGGTACTCAACTTTCCAGAAGAAGGCGAGGCTGAAGGTAACGACATAACGGCGATGTAAGTAGATGAAAATCGCACTCAAGGGAAATCCGACCAAAGCAAGGAGCTACAGGTTGAAGGATGAGGACGGACGTGACGTCATTTAGCAATGGCGCCCGTTTGCTTACGTTTCGATTACCAAAAGCAGCCACGGACGAGTGTAACTGTGGAACGGCTCCCCAGTTATTCTCCGCCTTTCCATATCGAAGTGTTAACTCTATATGGGGTGCAGATAGCTATGTGGCGTGTTAATACATGCGTCCCCTGTTGATATACGATATCCTAGAGGGAAACCTTCAGGGTACTCGCACCAGAAGTTAGAATTCTGTGATAACCTTTAGTTTAATTCTCTGGGAATATTCCTGTAGTCAAATATACCCAAGGAAGCTACTGAAGGGACCTTCCATCAGGACGTCATGGCTTGAGCCCAAAAATATATATATATATATATATATATATATATATATATATATATATATATATATATATATATTATATATACATATATATATATATATATATATATATATATATATATATATATATATATATATATATATATATCATCAGCCATTGATAGTTCACTGCAGAAAGAAGGCATCAGACAAGTATTTCTGCTCATATCTGTTTGTGGTCTTTCTATGATAGACTTTACTCTCAAAATTTCCTAGCTCGTCAATCTATCGTCTTCTCTTCCTTCCCCTGCTTAGTCTGCAGACTGTAGGGACCCATACTGTTGTTTTTCTAATCAATATATTATCTGTCATTCTCATTACATGTCCATTTCGTTTTCTTACATGTTGTTATCATATCCTCTACTTCAGTTTGCTTCCGTATCCATGTTACTAATTTAAAATCTCTCAGTGTTATTTCCATCATTATTTTTTCCATAGCTGTTTGAGTTGTAATTAGACTATGTTTTAGAGCTTTTGTAAGGATCTAAGTTTCTGATGCTTAAGTTAATACTGGTAGGACCATCTAATTATATACTTTTCTTTTTAGAGAAAATTACATTTATCTCACATTCCCATTCGTTTACCGAAAGCTCTCTATCCTATGCTTATCCGTCTTTTAATTTCGGTCTCATGTCCTGGGAATCACTTACTGTCTGTCCTAAGTACGTATATTGATTAGCAATCTCTGCATTTTATTGAACATTATCTCAGTTTTACACATATTAATTTTAAGTGTTACATTTACGATTTCTCTATTTAAATCTTCTATCATCTTTTGCAATTCCTCCCATGATTTACTAAATAAAACTGTCATCTGCTTATCTTAAGTTGTTAATGTATTTCCCATTAATATAGGAAAGATGGGGTCTCCCTGTCTAACTTCTTTCTCAATAGGAATTTTCTCACTACCTTATATACCGACTTAGGATTCCTGTACCTTCAAATGTTCTACTATAAAATTCATCTATTCCTTGTCTTTGAAGGACTTTCCTTACTACTGAAGTTTAGACAGAATCTAAAGCTTTCTGATAGTCTTTAAATGCCACATATAGTGGTTTGTCAAATTCTGTCCAAGCCCCATATGTTTTAGTAGTGTCTGTAACCTCATCACCCTTGTGAGCTAGGAATACGGTTTTGGAAAAGCCTACAGGTCTACCTAAGGGGCCATCAGTAGCTCTTGCCGCTCATGAGTAACCTTTAAACACACAATTCAATCGATTGAATTCAGCGTCTGGGAGACTCATTGCTGGAACAACAACGTTCATTGTAGCCCATAAATGGTTTGTGAATTATTAGATTTTCTCATGTAGATTGTTCCATATTCTATCATTAACCTAATTCTGAAGAATTATTTGCCACGCCCCGCTCAAGAGGTAAATGGATGAAGGTAAGTAGTTTGTCTAATTTTACCATTACCCAGTAATCATGGTGCCTTCTAATGGTCTCACTCTAGTTTTATTTATCACTTAATGTAAAATCCACGAGCAATTTCATTTTTCATATTTTGTCTTTATCAGTATATATACTTGTACGAGCTGATTAATTGTTTCCCTTTCTCTATGGTTTTTTGGCTGTACCTCGCCTGATTTTGTGAGAACTGTTGACTATTTTTGTTGCTATTCTTTACAGATATTAGTCTATGTCAATATCAACTATTCATAAATTGCTGTCTCCATCAATAAGTGGTTTTATTCTCTTTTTCTATGACGCATATGCAGTTGCTAATCCATTCGATTTTGACATTGCCATTTCAAATCTTTGTTTTGGAGCTTTAAAAATCCTTTTAGATAAAAACCGCAGTTAATCCAAAATTAAATTGAAGTTTCATCAAAAGTTAGATAGAGGCAGTTGTCTACATGAATTTCAAAGGAAATGCTTAATTATAAAAAGTAGTTACAAAGAACGCATAATCATATAATTTTGTTACATTTCAAAATGGAGCAATATCATAAAGATATTAATGTGCACTTAAGAATCCTTGAATCTAAATTGTAACTATTCATTAATTATATGAAAGTATAAGCACTAGAAGAGTTGGATGACCCAGGCCTACATGGATGAGAACTGTGAGGTGTGAAGTGGGAGATGATGAATGGAGAATTCTTGATTTAAAAGTTCAAGATAGACAACACCGGCAAAATCTAACCGAGGCCCTTTACGACAATAGGCGTAGTAGGAGACGATGATGATGGTGATGATGATTAATTACACTTATTACAAATTGAAAACCACTGATGAAGCCAGTTTTATTCATTGAGCCTTGTTTTAAAGTTACAAGGCAAATAAAACTTAAACTGAAGAGAAAGGAAGAACAGGAAGCAAAGTAAAAAGAGTGGATCCTTCATTTACAGAAATCAACAGAAAACGGTTCAAAGGCTGCTAAGATTTACGCACGAACCTGTAAAGAAAATCTCGATTCCCGATTCCCGAGAATCCCGAAATAGTTCAACACCAACCGTCTACCGAGACTGTGGCGCGGATATTTCGAGGTATATGCTATATCTTTAGATCGCATTATCTTGTTAGTATTATTATTATTATTATTATTATTATTATTATTATTATTATTATTATTATTATTATTATTGTGGTTGTTGTTGATGTTATCATTATGAGAATATAAAGAATATCTTAAGGGTCTTATGTATCGCGATAAAAGAAATATTGGGTTCTGTAAAATTTATGAACTAATTGCGCTTTCCAGGATAGGATAATGAAGGGAATATCTGATGCCTCTTATCTTGAATGAAAATAGTCTCATAAAGGAAACTTATATAACTTTAAGTCTCTTTAGCAGGTGTGAATAGCATAACTCAATCATCAAATGACATCTTTCTCGAACGATTCTCCTTTCTTTCTCTTCCAGAAATCAAAATGATGTTATTAAATGTGAAGTTAACGACAGTGGTGTATCCTATGCTGTCCATTCTTATCGCAGTAGCATTAAAAGAAGCTGAGGGTAAATATGTGGAACCAACAATTTTCGGGAAGAGCATCCCTGAAGACCTCGTAACCTCTATACACGACATCGGGAAAATGTGTGAGTTCAGTTGCATTTGGATGTTGATTAGCTTTTAATTGATTGATCAAAAGTGCTAAGTTTTGGAGGGATTTGATAAATTAAAAGAAATATGTAGATGGAAATGTCTTGATGTTTGAAGTCTGAATAATTTTGGGCTAAAAACCTCATCCAATACCAGTATTCTCTCTCTCTCTCTCTCTCTCTCTCTCTCTCTCTCTCTCTCTCTCTCTCTCTCTCTCTCTCTCTTTTTCTCAAAATGATGTCCCCATAAAATGTAAATTATCATAGTACTCTGTGGTTTTATCTTTTCGAATCCCCATCGTTTCAATCTTACTAAATGCATTTGGTTAATTTTCTCGTCTTTCACGTGAAATTAATGAGTTTCTGATGGAATTTAGTCAACCAAACCTCACCACTCTCGATCCTGGCTTGATAAAGATTCGGTCCAGTTGAGATTATTAAAGTCGAGTTCTCATGTGTAGGAATGTCTCCACTTACATTTGCTATTTCATAAACATCTGCGTTACTTCCTAAGCATACGCATAAAGTGCACACACAAATATGCATGGTTATATTTGTATAAAACTACACAATATATGGTAATATGTAGGATTATATATGATTATAAGTAAGTAATATCAATAGGCCTACCTTTCCGTATGAATAGAGAATGAACAAGGCAAGAACTAGCAAATTTCTTACTCTTAAGCTAAGGGCCGGTAAGGGTAGAGTATCTGGGTTTAATTGAAAACCTTCCTTCTTACTTATGCATTATTCCCACAACCACCGGCTTGCTTTCTTTTTCCAAACCCACTCCACCATCTTACACACTCTTTCTGTCTATCTTTTTTTCCTCTTTTTCTGTTTCTATATAAATTGGTATATTTCCAAAATTGTATCCAAAATCCTTCAAACTAATGTTCCATACCACAATTGAGGTAAAATTGAAGGTGGGTTTTCTGTATGAAGGTTTCCCCCACACCTACATGTATCATATGAGCGAGTAAGATCTTGTAATCATCTGAAATGCAACTGGACAAATGGAAACTGGAATAACCATGTTTAAGACAAACACAAACTGCCAAACTCTTACAACAAACGCATTAATTGAATTCTAGCTTTACTCAGTTCTGTAGCCTCATACCTCAAGCATGAAAAAAGATGAGTCTCATTTCCGTAATTAGAACATCATTGTACTACAACCATAAACATTACCATTTCACTTTGCTTACTTTTTACATGCATTTAGTGAACGTAAAAATTACGTAGCTTATTCACTACATCTTCTGAATTGATTTTCATGTCTGATTTGTTGGCAGTATAGTATTCTAATTTGTTTCGATTATTGCATGGCCTAAGAACAACGAAATCGAACTATTACAAAAATACGAAATATGTTACCTACATAATACCGTTATATTATGAGGCTTATAATTCATTCAAGATGATAATACAGAAAAAAATCTTGTCATATAGTGACTAAGTAATCTAAGATTAATGCGAGTTAACCCAAAATAATAGCTTTTAAACAATCAGATAGTAACTTAGAAAGAATCGAAACATTGCCATACAACCAGTCAGCATATAGAAAAGAAAAATATATTCTATGAAGGTAGCCATTTGCTCTGTTGTAAATGATCTACTGGAAATGATGGACGAGAACAAATTATACGATATTATACGATATTAGTGCTGCTTCTGATACAGGTATGTATGATTTACTACTTAATAATTTATAGTCCATCAGTATTGAAAATATAGCTTTTGATCATCTAAAAGATTATTAGTTGACAGGAACTATTCTGTACAAATTGAAAAATCTCATTCATCATATAAACGACTAAACAGATGAGTAGCCAAGGGAAGTTTAATAGGCCCAATGTTATTTTATATCTATTCTAAAGGTCTATCAGTGGTAAGTAAAGAATGAAGTGATGTTCAAACTATTTGTAAATAATACAAAATTTCACTTCTCCACAAATGACATTGATGCTACTGCTGAAGCTTTACACCAGGTTCTTACCAATGTTGGGGAATGGATGACAGTTAAGAAACTAGAATAAATTTAAATAAATCTGACTTTATGGTGGTAGGAAAGGAAAATACCTTAAAGAACTTGGGTGACAAATAGATTAATAAGGGTCATGAGAGTCCAAGTGCCTGACTGAGCAAATTTGAAAAATAATGGTCTTTATTATTCATCCTAATATTCCTTAAATTCAGAAACTAATAACCATTGGTACTAACTACCATCTGTTCTTCAAAAATACAAAATGTTGGTTTTGATCTTTAAATTGATTACAGATCTATGTCGAAAAAAATTCAAGAATCTTTTTCCATTTTTTTTAAGATATTGAGCCATTAAAGATGTTTTCAAGTGATCTGTTACTTTTTTAGCGTATAATTAGAGAAATATATATTGAGCTCTTCAGAAGGGTTGAGCTTCCATGTTTGAATTTTTGAGGTTACTCTATTTGACGAGTCCAGTAATTTTTCCTTTTCGTTCTGATGGCGAACGTATCGATGCAATTGGAAATTGCTTTATTTAATTTGGTATATGTCTGTATGTCATACTTGTAAGTTACATTTCAATAATAAACTCGGACTTGTAGATTATCTAAGACGTCATTTGTGCAGATATGTGTGATTTTATATCGAATCACTTTCTAAAAATGGAGTAGAAATGTAAAGTCTATACTCCTCATGGCAAAGGTGACCAGCTCTGTTTTATGTTCTTTTGTTTCTATTTTGTATGATAGCTATTACCACGAACTATCAAGAAAACAAAACATTGTCATCATGACCACGGTGATATGTACCTAAATCATTCAGTGGTCAATATTCTATATATCGTGTTGAGTTATAGATTAGAAAATGGTTCTGAACAATCAGTCAAATGGCTTCCTTTCAAGATCCATTTCAGAGAACTTTCAATGACTTTGGCTAAGTACAAAAGCATCACTTACTCTTTTGTTTATTCTCGTGTCCCATTTGCCTAGAACTATGTCATAAATAGTCATTGCATTATCTAGCTCATTTGAAATGCTAGAATAACACACCAGTGCTTACTGGCGAGTCTTTTAAAGATTGCGTGATAATTTTGCAATAAACTTTCATTGTTTCCATTAAAAGGTTCGTATGGAAAAGAAGATGGTCTGTATTCTTAGGAAGTCCTTAATCATAGACATTCAACAATGAATAGAAAGTGCGTGTTACTTATTATATCTACAATATACTGGCTTCTCTTTATTAAATGTCTCATCCTTTCTTTATGAAAGTGAATAATCTTTTAATGTCGTTCCATGTAAATGTTTGTTCTATTTTTAAGTATTGGTAAAATTGTTAGTGTTAGAATGGGATTCAGAAGGATTTGTAAAATCTAAGGCAAAGATCCCAAGGAGATTATAACTGTTCTGTCATACTTGATGCTACTTTACTTGCATGTCTTTCCTAACTTTACAATCTATCGGCATGAAAGGTCAGGCTTTTTTTTTTTTGTGAGCTTTGATACGACGAAGTATTCCAAAAGTGTTCTATTAGCTATAACCAAATTATGGATGTGATTCATTTGAATTATTGCCGAGATTCTATATACGAATAAATGTCTTCGCCACGCAAAGACACAAGGCCACAACCTAACCTAAGTGATCCATTAAGTAAATTCTGTAATTTTTTCGTTTTCTAGATCAGTCTCCAAAATACTTTGGGTACTGTTTCAAAATACCCTTTGCAAGTGGAAAATAATTGCTTCGGAATATATTTATTAATCTTCATTTTCTAACCCGTTTATAATTCTCCAAATACTTCAGCAAAAAAAGCATCTTTTGGTACCAATCTGAAATATTCTTTTTAAATGTAAACTACTTAACTGCTTATCACTAGCTCCTTGCCACTGGCATATTTATTCATCATTAATATGCCATAAATCATCTGTACTCCTACAGTCAAAGTAGACTAGAATACCATAGTTCAAAACAGAAGGATTCCATCCATTTTATTTAACAAGAAAAAATTTTAGGAAGATATATCTATACACTCCAAGAAGAACTTGTGTGTATACTAATGCCACATAGATACTTTTTTTATCATTAGAGAGATGTAGGGAGACATCTAAGCTGGTTCCATAACGACTTTTAGCAATGCCGATATGTATGAATCCTTTACGTTCTGGACTTACAGAGTAAAAAGGTCTTTCATAAGATCTATTCAGGGTTTAGGATTCATCCGAACCTATGTGAGAAATGGATTTACCAAGAAAATAGGAATGCAAAAAGTTCTGATGCTGAAAACTTTTACAAATATATGTAAAGGCTCAAATGCCTAAAAATTCTTTACATTTACTAGGCTATAGTAGCGTTATTCATCGAAAATTGCATTTTTATTCGAAATGGTATTTGAGCTTTTATTCAACATTCGGATAAACATCTTATTGCCATTTAGAGGAATTGGCTACACTCTTTGTAATCCTTATGTGAAGCAGAGAATACTATAGTGCGTCCAAAGCAGGACGATGGATCACTGGAATTTCAGTGAGTTATGCACTGTAAATTTCCACAATTATCAGTAAAACGTCTCCCTACCTACCGAGTAACAAACAACAGCCCCCCCCCCCCCTCTCTCTCTCTCTCTCTCTCTCTCTCTCTCTCTCTCTCTCTCTCTCTCTCTCTCTCTCTCTCTCTCTCTCTATATATATATATATATATATATATATATATATATATATATACTTATATTAATCATGTGATAGTTATGTGGTATTTAACATTTTTCAAATATAAGATTAGTCTCCCTTCCTACCTACTGTACCACCCGTGTGTCACACGATCGTACATAGTAACGACATTTTTCTTTTTTGTATATATTATCCTTTGTATGTTCGCTCTCCACTCACACTGAGAGCAACTTGCATCAACCTGTATGACTATTTCTCAATGTTAACTGTTAACAGAACCGGTTGCTGGTTGGACAAGAAATAGCATGTTGTATTCTGTGACCTTCTAACCGGGACCTAGTGTGTATATATACTCGATGTGTCTATGATAAAGTACTCAATTACATTCATCTCGCCTTTGGCTCGCAACCTACTCTTGGCTCGTCACATTGGTGACCCCGGGAGTTGACTCGCTCCTCCTGCCTCCCCCCTCCCCCCTCATTGTTACCATGACGGACTCCACGGAAGTTGGCGCCGCCCCATTCAAACTTTTGTCGTTCGCCAGTGGAGAGGCATTTGCTTGGTTTCAGCGCGCAGAAGTCCAGTTCCACATCAAGGGCGTGACTCGCTCAACCGCCAAAGCAGATTATGTTCTTGCGGCGATACCCGAAGACACCTTCCCGGAAATCTCCGACTGGCTTTGTGAACAAAATGACACCCCAATAGCGTATGACGCCCTCAAAACAAAACTTCTGCAGCAGTACTCGCCGTCGCCAGCCGTTCGTATAGCAAAGCTTTTTCAGCTCTCTCAACAACCGTTGGGGGACCAAAGAGCTTCGTTGCCCTCAGGGAAATGACCAGTATCGCTCACCTGCAACCTGCCGCAGACGGCTCTCCTCATGAGGTGAACTTACTTCGTGCCCTTTGGGTACGCCTTTTACCCAAACCTGTACGCGCTGCCATACCCGATGTCGATAGTTTACCCATAGAGGACTTGATGACGAAAGCCGACGCCTTATGGAGAGCCACTTCACGACCTTCAAGACCTCCATCAACGCCTCCACTCCTGACGAAGAGGACATCTATTCAACGTCAACCGAAGCTTACGTAAATGCCGTGAGACACACACACCTACTCCATGACGTGCCAGAGCATTGACAAAGCCACTCATCACCCACTATTCGCTAGCACCCCAACCAACAACTACAGCCACTTACTGCTGCCCATTAGCCGCTGTATTACTACTACCACTTCAGATTCTGGGCTGCCGCAAAGAAATGTGCCGAGGATTGTCAGTTGCCAAAAAACGTGAAAGTAGGCCATCGCTCGTGGCGGTGGCCTCCCATGTTTCTAATCTTTTCTTTTTACGTGATGAAAGAACGGGCGTGCAATTTTTGATAGACACGGGTGCTTGTCATTCTCTTTTGCCAAGGGACCTCTTCAGGACTAGACGTAGTTTGTCTAAGTCTGTCGACGTCCGCCTGGTAGCTGCCAACGGATCTACGATACCCACCTACGGTTACGAGAACCTCACATTATCATTTGGAAACAGCAAATTTAATTGGAAGTTTCTTGTTGCTGACATTACATTGCCAATCCTCGGTGTGGATTTCCTCTCTCATTTCCACCTTCTGGTCGATGTCCCCCAACGACGATTGGTCAACGCAGACTCCTACTTGTCGACACCTCTTCAACCCGGCCCCTCTAACCTCGCTCTCCACATCAACGCACCCACGGATGCCTACGCCCACCTCCTCACGTCGTACCCGGAAGATTTCCGTCCAGAACTTCGCCAAACGCCCACGGTTCCTGCCAAGCATGGTATTTATCACCATATCAAGACGGGATGACCGTCAGTCTTTGCCAAATTCAGACATCTGGTACCGGATCGATTTGCAACCGCCAAACAGACGTTTGCCGAAGTGGAAGAAATGGGCCTTTATCAAAAAACCTCCAGCCCATGGTCGTCACCCTTACACATCGTCCTGAAGAAAGACGACTTCCTCCGTCCATGTGGGGATTACAGGCACCTGAACATGCAAACAGAACTGGATCACTATCCCCTCCCAAATATCGCCAACGTGATCTCCTACCTGCACAAAGCGAAGGTTTTCTCCACGCTTGACCTCCTGAAGGGGTATTATCAGGTGCCTATGAACCCAGAAGACATCCCCAAGACCACCATCACCACTCCATTCAGTACATATATCTTCAATTACTCCTGTTTTGGCCTTCGTAATGCTGGGGCCACTTTTCAACGTCTCATGGAGGGTATCTTAGGGGACCTCTCCTTCTGTGTATGTTACGTGGACGACATACTTGTGTTTTCTTCCTCAAAAGAGGAAAACCTCTGTCACCTGAGCATTGTGCTCGACTGCCTACAACAAAACGGCCTTGTAGTGTGGTACGACAAGATTACCTTTGACGCCAACGAAGTGTAATTTCTAGGGCACCGCATCACTCCTTAAGGAGTCCATCCCCTCCCTGAGAAGGTAGCAGCTGTTCAGAACTTCCCCACACCATCAACCATCAAAGCACTGCAAGAATTCTTGGGCATGATCAACTATTATCACCGTTTTCTGCCAGCCATTGCCACCACTCTTGCTTGCCTCTATGCCTCCCTCAAGGGCAAGCCAAAAGACCTGAAGTGGGGTCCCCTTCAAGAAGCGGCCTTCTGCAATATCAAAAAATGCTCTATCAGCCGCTTCTGTTCTCACTTTTCCTGTCCCACATGCCCCTCTCCATCTCTCCACCGATACCAGTGACGTCACTATTGGCGCAATACTCGAACGGCTCGCCCCGCCCATTGGCATTCTTCAGCAGAAAAATGTCCAAAGCAGAATCGGGTTATTCCCACCTTCGATTGCGAATTAACGGCGGTGCACTTGACTGTCCGTCACTTTCCCCATTTCTTAGAAGGTACGCCCTTCGTCATTCACAAAGACCACATGCCTCTGGTGCATGCCTTCACTCGACAGTCTGATGCCTGGTCCGCCAGTGAACGCCGACATCTCTCCGCCGTGGCTGAATACAGTTGCACCCTTCAACACGTCCCTGGGAAAATGAGTCCCGTTGCCGATGCCCTGTCTAAAAACATGTTGGCCACCGTTCAACTAGGATTATATTACAACACCTTGGCTGAAGCCCAACGACAGGATCCAGAGTATCAAGCATGTAGGACTTCCTGCACATCCCTCCGTTGGGAAGACGTCCCCCTCGACGACTCCAACGCCACCCTCCTCTGAGACGTCATTACTGGTAGACCGCGACCGTGGATTCCTGCTCCCATGCGCAGACAGGTGTTTGATTTCATTCATGGCCTTTCACATCCCTCGCGCTGTTCTACTGCACAGCTGTTGAAGACGAAGTTCATTTGACATGGCATTACTAAGGATGCTAAGGATTGGGTCCACGCCTGTACTTCTTGCCAAACTTCCAAAGTACATCGACATATGGATTCAGGAGTGGGCACCTTTCTTCAACCTCAGCGTTGTTTCGCCCACATTCACGTCAACGTTGTAGGCCCCCTACCAACATCACAAGGACACCGTTATCTGTTTACCGTCATCGACCACTCCACTCGTTGGCCAGGATGGATAGCAAGATTTGGTATCCCTGAGCATATTACTTCTGACAGGGGTACCACTTTCACCTTTCAATTGTGGACATCATTAGTGAGTCTCCTGGGCTTCACCCTACATCAGACAATGGCCTACAACCCCGCTGCTGATGGAATGGTTGAACGTTTTCAATGCACACTCAAGGCAACTTTGATGTCCCGTTGCAAGGACTCCAACTGTTTTATTCAGCTTCCCTGAGTCCTCCTGGGACTAAGGACCACTCCTAAAGACGCCCTGGACTTCTCGGCAGCTGAAATGGTGTATGGCGACCCGTTGGTCATCCCTGCCAAATTTTTTCCTTCGGCAACCTCCTCAGATGATCTCCAGTGCATGCGTCACGTCATGAGAAAATTTACTCTATGCCGCCAGACTTACAAGCCCCCAGTAAAGCATCACATGGAGACAGACTTGCACTTTGCAACGCACGTCTTCCTACGCAACAACACTAGCAAGCCACTGCTAACGCCCCCTTACACGGGCCATTTCCTTGTGACTTGAAGCATTCTTACTAAACATTCATGGCAAAGAAGACTGGGTCTCCATTGATCATCTATAACCTTCTTATCTCCTGCCAGATGACCCACCTACAGTTCGCCTCTCTAGACCAGGGCACCCTATTTAACATGTACAGTATGTCATTTTTAGGATGGGGGGGGGCATGTACCACTCGTGTTTCACATGATCATACATAGTTAGGACATTTGTCTTTTTTTTATATATCCTTTGTATCTTCGCTCTCCCCTCGCACTGACCGCAACTTGCATTAACCTGTCTGACTACTTCTCATTGTTAACTTTTAACAGAACCGGTTGACTGTTGGACAAGAAATAGCATGTTGTATTTTGTGACATTCTTGTCGGGACCTAGTGTGTATATATACTCGATATGTCTGTAATAAAGTACTCAGTTGCATTCATCTTGCCTTTGGCTCGCAACCTACTCTTGGCTCGTCACACTATCTACCGAAAACTACTCTCTCTCTCTCTCTCTCTCTCTCTCTCTCTCTCTCTCTCTCTCTCTCTCTCTCTCTCTCTCTCTCTCTCTCTCTTTATAAATATATAATATATATATATATATATATATATATATATATATATATATATATATATATATATATATATATATATATATATATATATATATATATATTATTATTATTACTATCCAAGCTACAACCCTAATTGGAAAAGCAAGATGCTATAAGCCCAGGGGCTCCAATAGGGAAAAATAGCCCAGTGAGGAAAGGAAATAAGGAAATAAATAACTGAATAGAACAAATTAACAATAAATCATTCTAAAAAAAGTAACAACGTCATAACAGATATGTCATATATAAACTATTAACAACGTCAAAAACAAATATGTCATATATAAACTATAAAAAGACTCATGTCCGCCTGGTCAACAAAAAAGCATTTGCTCCAACTTTGAACTTTTGAAGTTCTACTGATTCAACAACCCGATTACGAAGATCATTCCACAACTTGGTAACAGCTGGAATAAAACTTCTAGAGTACTGCGTAGTATTGAGTCTTATGATGGAAAAGGCCTGGCTATTAGAATTAACTGCCTGCCTAGTATTACGAACAGGATAGAATTGTCCAGGGAGATCTGAATGTAAAGGATGGTCAGAGTTATGAAAAATCTTATGCAACATGCATAATGAACTAATTGAACGACGGTGCCAGAGATTAATATCTAGATCAGGAATAAGAAATTTAATAGACCGTAAGTTTCTGTCCAACAAATTAAGATGAGAATCAGCAGCTGAAGACCAGACAGGAGAACAATACTCAAAACAAGGTAGAATAAAAGAATTAAAACACTTCTTCAGAATAGATTGATCACCGAATATCTTAAAAGACTTTCTCAGTAAGCCAATTTTTTGTGCAATTGAAGAAGACACAGACCTTATATGTTTCTCAAAAGTAAATTTGCTGTCGAGAATCACACCTAAAATTTTGAAAGAGTCATACAAATTTAAAGAAACATTATCAATACTGAGATCCGGATGTTGAGGAGCCACCGTCCTTGACCTGCTTACAATCATACTTTGAGTTTTGTTAGGATTCAACTTCATACCCCATAACTTGCACCATGCACTAATTTTAGCTAAATCTCTATTAAGGGATTCACCAACCCCAGGTCTACATTCAGGGGATGGAATTGATGCAAAGAGAGTAGCATCATCTGCATATGCAACAAGCTTATTTTCTAGGTCAAACCACATGTCATGTGTATATAGTATGAAAAGTAATGGGCCAAGAACACTACCCTGTGGAACACCGGATATCACATTCCTATACTCACTATGGTGCCCATCAACAACTACTCTTTGAGAACTACTACTTAAAAAATCAATAATAATGCTAAGAAACGACCCACCCACTCCCAACTGTTTCAGTTTGAAAACAAGGGCCTCATGATTAACACGGTCAAAGGCAGCACTAAAATCAAGGCCAATCATACGAACTTCCCGACCACTATCAAGGGATTTCTGTACTGCATTGGAGATTGTAAGAAGGGCATCACATGCTCCAAGGCCTTTACGAAAACCAAATTGCAAACTAGGGAATATATGATTACCTTAGCAAACCTATTAAGACGTTTTGCCAGAAGACGTTCAAAAACTTTAGATAATATGGGAGTTATGGAAATTGGGCGGTAATCAGTGGGACTTGAGCTACCACAAACACATTACATAGAGGAGTAACATTACCAATTCTCCAACAAGTGCTAAAAGCTCCTCTTCTTGCTAACTTGCGCAAAATAACAGATAACTTTGGAGCTAAGAAATCTGATGTCTTTATAAAAAACAAAGGAAAAATACCATTTGGGTCTACACCTCCATAAGCATCAAGGTCCATCAACAGAGCTTTAATCTCACGAGATCAAAAAGCTAAACTAGTTAGTTTAGCCTCAGGAAAACAGGAATGAGGAAGTTCAAGTTTTTCATTACTCTGTTTACTGTTAAAAACATCAGCCAAAAGGGTTGCCTTTTCCTTTGGACAGTGAGTGACTGAGCCATCTGGTTTAAGTAAAGGAGGAACTGTTGCATCTACACCAAAGAGTGCAGATTTAAGGGTAGACCACCATTTATGTTCCTGAGTTGTACCAGAGAGGGTTTCTTTTATGATTAAATTGTACTCCTTTTCAGTTGAGGCATAAACTCTCTGAGCAAAAGCTCGAAGCTGAGTATAGTTGTTCCAGGTCAAATCTGATCTGTTACCCTTCCAAAGGTGATAGGCCTCCTGCTTCTCCAAATATATATATATATATATATATACATATATATATGCAATATTTATGTACTAGCTGAGCTTAGGAGAGATATTGCTTATGAGTTCGGCACTGTCCCTCGTTGATATCGCTCACTATCAATCAGTTCACTGTAATTTTGCTACATTTAACATCATATTTAGGAAGATTACATAATAAGTGTTGTCTTGCTAATTGTAGATATTACCTATGAATTTGGCAGAAACAGAGAAATTATGTTTCCCTTCAATCCCTGAAATTTTAATATGGATATATGAATTATTCTAGGAACAATTTACTCCACCGCCAAAAATAACAATTTAACCCATACCGAAATAAACGTTTGCTGTGGCTTTTCTTTGGCATATATCAACATGAAAATTGGCATGGCCAAAGTAAATATCCGTCCTAATAATCGCTGGAAATTTCATATAAATATGTGAAATATTCTACGAGTAATTTATGGTGCCGCCAAACATCGGCCTACTGCAGATATCGAAAAATGGCTACTCTGACTTTTCTATGGCAAATATTAATACGAAAATTGATATGTAGGTAGTTTACATAACAACCATCAAACCCTGTGAAAATAATTTGGATGTCTGTAAAACTCTAGGAGTAGATTGCTCCTTCTCACTAATTTTCTAGCTAAAAGTCGTCACTTACAAACAAAAGTAACCGCCATGGTATGCTTATAGTAGGTATGAACATGTCAATTGGCAGAAACAAAGCTTATATATATCTAAATAATCACTTGAAATTTCATTTTATTTGATTTATTGCTATAGGAGTTTTTGTCTCCGCCGCTCGCCCCCCCCCCCCCCACCCCCCTCCCCCCCCCCCCTCCACCCTCACTCCGAAATCTATAGTTAGGGAATGACTGGGCTACGGGTTGGGTGAGATATCTTCAAAAAGATTTGTCATTTCATATAAGGTCACTCACTTCGTTCGCGACAAATATTTATTCATTAATCATTTTCGACACTTAAATTATCAGATTGAAGTGTGCCCATCCTCCTACATGACTCGACCCGAGTGAGGAATTTAAGGGGACATGATGGCCATTACCCCCACCTCAACGTGGCAAATTTGGAAAAAATCCAACCGCATGTCATAGAACATACACAAATCGTTGTTATAATCGTAAACATCAACTCTCATTATACCATGTGTTGTTAATCATCAGTACTGCCAAGAGCCTCCTCAAATATTGTTGAAATCATTGCTATGCTAGAAAGGCTGCATGCATTTTGAGGGTGCTGGTGTGCAGACACCCGAGATAACCAGATCCTTTAAATGCAAATCCTACCAATCACTCTCTCGACACATCTGAGATACTTTCATGTCCGGAAGCAGGGAATCAAATGGAACACCACTGGTGAGACTCCTCCTGCAGCCATTAAGCAGTATGATTAGTGCTAAGGCATCCAAAGCAAAGTCCTTTACTCTTCTAGTTTGTCTTCTATTGTCTTCATTATAAATTTAAAACAGTCATCCAGGTTATGAGATTCTTTACATATGAGGCAATCACTTTTAGCTAGATTTCTTACTCTCTTTGGTGAATGCGCTGACTTTCTGTGACCATCTGACTGTATGGTTGTTGCAAAGGGACAAATATTCTGTTTTTAAAGGTTTAGAAAGCGTGCCTCATTTTGTTTTTTAGTTGTCAGCTTTCATTACTTGTCTTATAAAAATCAGAATCATTCACTGATTCCGGAACATACGTTATATACTTCTCTAAATCCTCAAATAATATCTTGCATTTCTTATTTCAGATTGATATATTGATGTTACACAATTTATTTTGGCTATAGGTGGGCAGTTTACCCGCAATAAACTTGATGTTGAAAATATGGTTATGAACAACCATATACGAAAGATGATACATGGTGACCTCACACTAAGTCAATTACCTTGACAACTCTTCTAATCATTTATAGTCATCCTTCTTGATCTCAGAACACTAAAGGAGCTTCTTAACATATGCTGTTCCCACTATGTAGTGATCTCTATATTCCTCCTGAAAATTGTCATAGCATTCCTGTATCCTTTAGTTCCTTCTATGAGAGGGCAGGTTTTTATCTGACCTTTAAAATAACCTTTCTACATCTCTTGATGTGCGGGTTACTATCCCTTCATTGAAAGCCTTTATGAAGAATGCAAATGCTATGAACTCACCAGTAAATTTTGATAATTTAAGTGGAGAAACAATATGGAATTCATGATTTAAGTTGGAACTATACAAGCATCTCACTCTGCTATTGTTTTAGTGCTAAAGCTTCATCTAGTTTGGATGCATCCATGCAATTATCTGTTCTGCTGGAAAGTAAGTTTGTTGGTTGTTGGAATACTGGCTTAGTTGTGGGTTCAATACATGGGAAAGAATTTCTTGCTGGAAGATTATGCCTATGAGAAGAGCTCCATTTGAAAACTGGATAATATTAGTCTTTTCAAATAGAGATAATCCTCTGGTGGATCTCTGTTGACTTGGTTTGCACTGTTCATTTCGGATGGTTTGCATTTCTAGATCAAAAGCTGGGGCAGATTGATTCAAATGCTGAGGCTTAATAAATTCAATTTGTGTATATCATCCAGTTTGCTTTGCTCCTCTCCATATTCTATTAGAAAATATTATCTCTTGTAATAGATTGAGCCATTTCAATAGTTCTAGTGTCACTTTGGCTAGTTTTTTTTTTCTTTCCAGTGTTAGCTTTAAGTTACTTCACTTATGCCTTTTTTGTGACGTCTTGCTCAAATTGGGCCTTCCTGACATTTTATTTTTGTTTGAGTTGGGCCTTCCATACAACTAATCTCTCAAGATGAACTTTCCTTGCAACTTCTTCCCTAAGTTTGGCCTCTAGGCTGCTAATTAGGCCTTCTTTAATGCATACCCTTCAACAATTTGTAAAGCTCTACTGGCTGTTTGATTTTGGATCTGTAATTCTTTTAAGGTACAGTTAATGCATCAGACCTATGTGAATAGCGTTCATTATGAAAGAACCACTGTCGTTTCTTCGGTAGTATAAGCCATTTTGGATTAAATATACATTCTGCTATCATCCAATTTCTCTTGATTATATAATGTACCTAAAAATTGATTCTAGAGATATCTTGATGTGTTTTTTATGTTTCTTTCTAACTGCATCCAAAGAGTATGGGATGAAATTTAAAAAAGAAAAAAAAATTGTAATGTGCAATTTTATTTGATAACTGAATATCCATCCTGAAGAATACATCAGCATATACACTTTATTGTGTAAAACTCCTTAAATGCATAATCAGCTGAACTGCTTTATGTACAGTTGGACACAGGAATTCCTGGCTCACCTAGCTGTGAAGAAATGCACCTTGTCACACCCCTACTGAAAGGAGAGTAGCTAAACAAATAGTGTAAGGAGAGATGTCAGAGGTGGTGGGAAGGGAGGCATATAGGTACTCGTCTTGCAGTAACAGTGTGACGGGGTGTGATTCATCAGAGTTAGGTGTGCCAGGAATTCTTTTGTCCAACTGTACACTTTCAAAGTATTCAGATATGAACCTATTGTATCTTTTAAGCTATTATTATTATTATTATTATTATTATTATTATTATTATCAGTTAAGCTACAACCCTAGTTCGAAAAGCAGGATGCTATAAGCGCAAGTTTATATACGAGAGATCTAGCCAAGTGAGGAAGGGAAACAAGGAAATAAATAAACTACAAGAGAAGTAATAAACAATCAAAAGAAAATATTATAGGAACAATAACAACATTAAAATATACATTCTATATATAAACTATAATTTTTTGAAAATTAAAAGGAAGATAAATAAGATAGAATAGTGTGCCCAAGTGTATCCTCAAGCAAGAGAACTTTACCATAAGACAGTGGAAGACAATGGTACAGAGGATATGGCACTACTCATAATGTGAACAATGGTTTGATGTTGGAATGTCCTTCTCCTAAAAGAACTGTTTACCATAGCTAAAGAGTCTCTTTTACCCTTACCAAGCAGAAGGTAGTCACTGAACAATTACAATGCAGTAGTTAACTCTTTGACCTAATAAGAAATATTTGGTAATCTTAGTGTTGTCAGGTGTATAAGGGCAGAGGAGAATGTGGAAAGAATAGGCCAGATCATTCGGTGTATATGTAGGCAAAGGAAGAATGAGCCGTAACCAAGAGAGTGTGACCCAATGGCTAGTCAAAGGACCTGTACCAACCATGTGTCACACAATTGTACATAATTATTATGTATATATTATGCTTGTATCTGCGCTCTTCCCTCGCACTAAAAAGAACCTGAATGATCATGTCTCCGGTTTTGCTCTGTAAAATTGTCTGTCTCTCGAACTTGTTATGACCTGTTGAATTGAGGTTTTGTATATAAAGGAGAGTGTTCCTTAATAAACAACTCAGTTGATTGCATCCGGCCTTTGAGTTCACAACCCTCTCTCGGCACCGTCACATTGGTGACCCCGGAAGTCGACTCGCTCCCACTGCCTTCCACCCCCACCTCCCTCGACCCTCCATCGTTGGTACTATGACAGACTCTACTACAGCAGTTGGCGCTGCGGCCGCCCCAATGAAACTTTCACCGTTCGCCAGCGGAGAGGCATTTGCTTGGTTTCAGCGCGCAGAAGTCCAGTTTCGCTTCAACGGCGTGACTCGCTTAACCACCAAAGTAGATTATGTTCTCGCGGCGATACCCGAGGACACCTTCCCGGAAATATCCGACTGGCTTTGTGAACAAGGAGACACTCCAATAGTGTATGACGCCCTCAAAACATACCTTCTGCAGCAGTACTCGCCGTCGCCAGCCGCCCGTGTAGCAAAGCTTTTTCAGCTCTCGCAACAACCGTTGGGGGACCAAAGGGCTTCGCTTGCCCTCAGGGAAATGACCAGTATCGCTCGCCTTCAACCTGCCGCAGACGGCTCTCCTCGTGAGGTAAACCTACTTCGTGCCCTTTGGATACGCCGTTTACCCGGTCCTATACGCGCTGCCATACCCGATGTCGATAGTTTACCCATAAAGGACTTGATGACTAAAGCCAACGCCCTTATGGACAGCCACTTCAAGACCTCCATCAACGCCTCCACCCCTGACGACGAGAATGCCTATTCAACGTCAACTGAAGCTGACATGAATGCCGTAGGACATACACGCCCACACCGTGACGTGCCGAAGCAGAGACAAAGCCGCCCACCACCGCCGCAGTTTTGCTACTACCACTTCAGATTCGGCCCAACTGCGAAAAAATGTGCCGAGGATTGTCAGTGGCCAAAAAACATGTAAGTAGGCCATCGCTTGTGGCGGTGGCCTCCCGTGTTTCTAATCTTTTCTTCTTACAGGATGCAGGAACGGGCGTGCGATTTTTGGTAGACACGGGTGCTTGTCGTTCTCTTTTGCCAAGGAAACTCTTCAAGGCACGATGTAGTCTGTCTACATCTGCCGACGTCCACTTGGTAGCTGCCAACGGATCTACGATACCCACCTACGGTTACGAGAACCTCACATTATCGTTCGGAAACGGTAAATTCAATTGGAAGTTTCTCGTTGCTGACGTCACAATGCCAATCCTCGGTGCGGATTTCCTCTCTCATTTCCACCTTCTGGTCGATGTCGCCCACCGACGATTGGTCAACGCAGACTCGTACTTGTCGACACCTCTTCAACCAGCCCCCTCTAAACTCGCTCTCCACATCAGCACACCCACGGATGCCTACGCCCACCTCCTCACGTCGTACCCGGAAGTTTTCCGTCCAGAACTTCGCCAAACGCCCACGGTTTCTGCCAAGCACGGTATTTATCACCATATCAAGACGACAGGACCCCCAGTCTTCGCAAAATTCAGACGTCTGGCACCGGAACGATTGGCAGCCGCCAAACAGACGTTCGCCGAAATGGAGGAAATGGGCCTTTGCCAAAAGGCCTCCAGCCCATGGTCGTCACCCTTACACATCGTTCTGAAGAAAGACGGCTCCCTCCGTCCGAGCGGGGATTACAGGCGCCTGAACATGCAAACAGAACCGGATCACTACCCCCTCCCAAACATTGCCGACGTGACCTCCTACCTGCACAAAGCAAAGGTTTTCTCTAAGCTCGACCTCCTGAAGGGGTATTATCAGGTGCCTATGAACCCAGAAGACATCCCCAAGACCGCCATTACCACTCCGTTTGGTACATACACCTTCAATTACTCCTGTTTTGGCCTTCGTAATGCTGGGGCAACGTTTCAACGTCTCATGGATGGCATCTTAGGGGACCTCCCTTTCTGTGTATGTTATGTGGACGACATACTTGTGTTCTCCTCCTCAAAAGAGGAACACCTCCGTCACCTGCGCATCGTGCTCGACCGCCTGCAACAAAACGGCCTTGTAGTCCGGTACGACAAGTGTACCTTTGGCGCCAACGAAGTGTCGTTCTTAGGGCACCGTATCACTCCTGAAGGAGTCCATCCCCTCCCTGAGAAGGTAGCAGCCGTTCAGAACTTCCCCGCGCCTTCGACCATCAAAGCTTTGCAGGAATTCTTGGGCATGATCAACTATTATCACCGTTTTCTGCCAGCCATTGCCACCACTCTTGCTCCCCTCTACGCCTCCTTCAAGGGCAAGCCAAAGGACCTGAAGTGGGGTCCCCTTCAAGAAGCAGCCTTCTGCAACGCAAAGAAGGCCCTATTAACTGCTGCGGTTCTCACTTTTCCTATCCCACACGCCCCTCTCCTTCTCTCCATCGATGCCAGCGACGTCGCTATTGGTGCAGTACTCGAGCAGGTGGTCAAAGGCTCGCCCCGCCCATTGGCCTTCTTCAGCAGAAAACTGTCCAAGGCAAGATCGGGTTACTCTACCTTCAATCGAGAATTGCTGGCGGTGAACTTGGCTGTCCGTCACTTTCGCCATTTCTTAGAAGGTACGCCCTTCGTCATTCGCACAGACCACATGCCTCTGGTGCGCGCCTTCACTCAACAGTCTGACGCCTGGTCCGCCCGTCAACGCCGACATCTCTCCGCCGTGGCTGAATACAATTGCACCCTTCAATACGTCCCTGGGAAAATTAATCCCGTTGCCGATGCCCTGTCAAGAAACACGTTGGCTGCCGTTCAAATGGGATTGGATTACAACGCCCTGGCTGAAGCCCAACGACAGGATCCAGATTATCAAGCTTGTAGGACATCCTGCACGTCCCTCCGTTGGGAAGACTTTCCCCTCGAAGACTCCAACACCACCCTCCTCTGTGACGTCAGTACTGGTAGACCGCGACCTTGGATTCCTGCTCCCATGCGCCGACAGGTGTTTGATTTCCTTCACGGCCTTTCACATCCCTCGTGCCGTTCTACTGCACAGCTGCTGAAGGCAAAGTTCCTTTGGCACGGCATTTCTAAGGATGCTAAGGATTGGGTCCGCGTCTGTACTTCTTGCCAAACTTCCAGAGTACATCGACACACGGATTCAGGAGTGGGCACCTTTCCCCAACCTCAGCGTCGTTTCGCACACATTCACGTCGATGTTGTAGGCCCCCTACCCACATCACAAGGACATCGTTACCTGTTTACCGTCATCGACCGCTCCACTCGTTGGCCTGAAGCCATTCCCATGGAAACTGCAACGTCCGCCTCATGTACATTTGCCTTACTCTCTGGATGGATTTCAAGATTCGGTATCCATGAGCATATTACTTCTGACAGGGGAACCACTTTCACC
>NC_090730.1:46898833-46908833 GCF_036898095.1 Palaemon carinicauda
TTGTTTGCTAATCTTCATTTTTTCTGTCATTAAAGGAAACTGTATTCAACTTCGAATTCTCGTCTAGAATTTTTTTCTCTGTGCTAATTCCGTTTTCTTTCAGAAGTTCTCGGGAAATATCTTTATATTAGTATCATTGTTTTGGGGGATTATGTTATAATCTTTATTGTATAGTGCTTATGCGTTTACGCAGTGGACGTCTGTATTCATATAGAGATTTTGATAGGATTGCAAGGAGTCGTAGAGATAGAAAAAAAAGTAAAGTAAACATGACGCTTCCTGTGAGTTTGAGTAACCCCACCCCTGGACCTAGTAACCCCATCCCCGCTCCCATTGTAACACTAGTAAATGCCCGTTCAGCTATCCTTCCTTTTTAAGGTCGGGTTAATGGGTTCTTACCTCAGAATGTCGAGTCGTGGATTTCTTCCGTCGATGCTCACTTAAATGCTAAACAAATCATAGACCCATTTGTACAATTACCAGAAGCTAAAAGTTTTATAGACTTTTCTAAAGGAGATGCGAGTGCATACTTGAGAGGAGTTTCATTTAAAGAGGCAGTTACATGGGATGATTTCAAAGTTAGGCTACGTGCGATCTATGGCGGTGAGGAAGCCTTAGATGTAGTTTTGATATTAAGAAATACACTTAATCAAGCCACTTTGACTCGGCTTAATATCATAGAGAGAGCAGCTTTCATTGCCGATAGGCTAAACGAGTATCAGGATATTTTAGGTAATTCCACTTGGGTTACTAGAGATAACATCTCCGTGAAAGATTTCTTACGATTAATGTCTTTAACCTGCATGACACTTATGTTGTCAGAAGCTTTAGTGCGGTGTTTTGATAAAAAGTTAACGCCCAAAAGTACAGAATTGGATGTGTATAAACAGATAAAGAAACACATGTCTAAGTGTACTGATGTTGATCCCTTGTTTACACAAGTTTTTGCAAAAAATGAAACTAAGCCACAACAAGTAAACGTAGTTAATAATAGTCAAGTCGCAGGAATGACGTGTTATAATTGCAAACGTCAAGGTCACTTGATCGCAGACTACAGAACGCGATATTGTTCGATACATGATAGTTCAACTCATTCATATAGTCGATGCTACTCGCGTAATCAACAACAGAATCCTAGAAATACACAGTCAATTCCACAGTCAATTCCCTATGGAAATAAAAAGAAAAATCCTCAGTTCAATAAGAAGAAACAGCCAAACGTCAATGCAGTTCAAATTCAAAAACAAACAAACAGTTCTTCAAATAACTCTGATCCTGGGCCGTCTAGCCAGAACTTGCAAGGTCAGACTAATTTTCAGAATGTGCAGAGCAAAGCAAATACCACATAATTAACTCCAGTGGGGAAGAGAGTGATGTTGGGTCATTCAAATCAACATCAGTAATATTAAATAATCTATTTAATGTTTTATCAGATCATTGTGAGGCAATAGATTTTCCTATGAAACACACGACCGAATCAAATAAATCAGTGCATGCTCCTGTACATTTGCAACAAATTCACACAATAATAAGCCAAAATGAGTCACGACCAACATTATATGCTGTAAATTTAGAACACCGATCCTTTGCATTATTTTTTGACTCTGGTAGTCCACATAATATCATGGATATGAGGACACATCATGTGTTGTTTTCGAACTTCCCTATAGAGAAGTCCGGAGTAAGGCTCTCGGGTATAGGAAATAATGAATTAAATGTAATAGGCGTAACTCATGTTCAGTACAAGGTCGGTAAGCATACGTTTGCCGATACCTTTGTTGTTGTACGAAACTTTGATATGTATCCAGTTGTAATTATAGGATACCCGTCTATGGGTAATCAAAACATTATCTTAGCCCCTGCCAAGCACGGCGTGTATATCAAAGGAAAATTCTATAAGTCTTCTAATACCTTAAAATCAGTTTTGGATAAAAAGGAGACGACAAATAAAACAGTAACGTACGTTGAAGAACCAATAACTTGTCTCATTAATAAATAAATAATATACGCAACCCAACAGAATTCTCGTTCACCCGTAATATCATCTTGCACGCAATCTATCGAGCCGAACGTAACTTCGAATTTAATAGTACAAGTAAAAAAAACATTACCGGGATCTGAAATATTAATCCTTTCCGACACTTTGAAAACTAACGGATTGTCCGTCACACAAGCTATTTATACAGTAGGCTCACAACAAGAATGTAATATTGAAGTCTGTAATCATTTAAATACCACTTTAGTAATTCACAAAAATCAACATATCTTGGATGTAGAAGTTTATAAACATCGTATTCTTACCGTTGCTGAAATCAATCACGCTCAATCAGTTGCGGATGAATCCCTTTTGCAATCTATTAAAAATAAAATCAATAAAGACATTCAAGAAGAAGAAATTCAGCAGAAATTTTTTGGACTTTTAACTGAATATCATGACGTTTTTTCCACTACGGATGGATCCTTAGGAAAAACAGATGTTATCGAACATCAAATAAGGTTAAAGGACAAGCAGAAAATTATCTATGTACCCTCGTACAGACTCCCTATGAAATTCCAGAATGAGATAAATAATGAAGTAGGTAAAATGCTAGAAGAAGGAGCCATTAGGAAATCGAACAGCCCTCATAATTTTCCATTAATAGTTGTACCGAAAAAAGATCGAACATGGCGTATCTGCGTATATTTCCGTCGCTTAAATGAGGAAACGATCCCTGATCGATTCCCAGTGCCATGTACTGACGATATTTTATTTTTGTTAGGCCAGAATAAATATTTTACCAGTTTGGACTTACTTAAAGGCTTTCACCAGATATCATTAGAAGAAAATAGTATCCCATACACTGACTTCAGCACAGCCAGGGGACATTATGAATTTTTACGTATGCCTTTTGGTTTACGTTGTGCTCCCATAACATTTACTAGAATGATTAACATAGTGTTTGGAGACTTGCTAGGGGATATATTGCATGCCTATATGGACGACCTTGTAATCTTTCCCAATATCTTAGAAGAACATCTACGTAAACTAGAACTAGTACTACAGAGCCTAAGACAACATAACTTAAGGGTAAAGATTAGTAAGTGTGATTTTTTCAATACAGAATTGGTCTATTTGGGTTTTACGGTGTCTAGCCAAGGTCTTAAAGTAGTCCACGATAAGGTGTCGGCTATCCGTAACTTTCCGATACCTACTAATGTCAAGGGAATACAGCAATTTCTGGGGTGTAGTGGATATTACAAGCGTTTTATACGCAATTATTCAATAATAGCCGCTCCCCTAACTGATCTTACGAAGAAAGGCGTAGATTTCATATAGTCTGAGCAGCATCAACAGGCGTTTAATACCTTAAAAGATGAACTGTGTAGTTCTCCTATCTTAAAATTTCCTGATTTCGGTAAGGAATTCTTCATTGCAACAGACGGCTCAGACTTAGGAGTAGGTGGGGTATTGCTTCAGCAATATGAAAAACAGTTTTTCCCGATAGCTTTTTATTCACGAAAACTGAGAACTTCCAAAAGTAAGTATGCAGTAATAGACAAGGAAGGACTAGCTATTGTTAATTCACTAGTGCATTTTAAGTTCATAATATACGGTTATCCCGTCAAGGTTCTTACTGATCATAAACCCCTAACCGACTTCTTTAAAGGCTTTAGTCACAGCCCCAAACGAACTCGGTGGCATTTGATCATCCAAGATTTTGGCGCGAGAATCGGGTATTTACCAGGGAAAGCAAATATCATTGCTGATGCATTATCACGCAACCCCGTGTCATCTTGTACGGAGCCATTAGCTGAATTAATAGATATATCAACATCCAAGCCTATTGTTAAAACTGTATCTGAACAGGAAGATCTGGGCTGGAGCGCTGAATTATTACAGACTGAGCAAAGAAAAGATCAGAAATTAGAAAAAATTATAAATGCTTTGGAAGGAAATCGTAAGGAAAAGAAATATATAAAGTATACGCAGCAGTATATAATCAAAGACAATATTCTGTGTAGATCCGTGACAAGGAAAACCCGCAATACACCACATGTGACTAACGACCAGGTAGTGGTATCAATCTCACTTATATCCACTGTCCTAAATTGGTTGCATGCAAATCCATTGCATGGACACCTTGGGTTCTCCATAATGTCACAGAAAGCCAAATCATTGTTTTATGTGCATACAATGCTTACAGATATAAAAAAAAAAAAACACATAGCTAATTGTCGCACTTGTCAGGAAAACAAAGGACACACGAAAACACCAGTCAGCCTAGGGGCTTATCCCGTGCCCAATCAACCCTTTGATAGGATACATTTAGATTTATTAACAGGATTTTACAAGTCAGACAGAGAAAATAAGCACCTCTTAGTAATTGTAGATGCTTTGACTCGATATACAGAACTGATAGCGCTTAAAACTAAAACTGCGATTGAATGCGCTAGGAAGTTTTACGAGTGTTACATTTGTAAACATTGAATTCCACACATGATAATCTCAGACTCGGGTGGAGAATTTAATAATCATTTCCTTACCTCATTGTGTGAATTCCTTAGCATAAAGAAAATCAATACCATGATTTATCACCCAGAGTCGAATGGGCTAGTGGTGGAGAATTTAATAATCATTTCCTTACCTCATTGTGTGAATTCCTTAGCATAAAGAAAATCAATACCATGATCTATCACCCAGAGTCGAATGGGCTAGTGGAAGGAGTAAATAGGAAGGTTTTAAACATATTAAGATTAACACTAGGGGGATCAGACCCCAACTGGGATATTGCAATACCTGCGGTACTAAGTACTCTGAATCACTCATATCATATATCAATTAAAATGTCGCCGCACGAGGCATTGTATGGTACCCCAGTTAGAACGCCTTTCCATGTATTAACGCCTACAACTAATTTATCAAATCCTTTATAAGAATGTATAAATGCAAGCAAAAGTCGTTTTGATATCCTTCGAAAGAATTTAGAAGAATCACAAATCATAATGAAAAGGAATCATGATAAAATAGCGAAGCCAACTAAAACATATACCGTGGGTGATAATGTATACATACAGGTAAATGTACATAAAGGACTCAATTATAAACTAACACCTAAGTTTAAAGGCCCATTTAGCATTTTGGAAACATTAACGGCCAATAGATTTAGAGTTCAAAACATATCCCAACCCACTGATGAGAGAATTGTACCATTGGCTCATATAAGAAATTAAACTAAGAGAGGAGGAAGTGAGGGAATTTTTTTTTATTTTTATTTATGAAACTTATATGTTAAAATGTTTTCTTCTTAATACAGGAATAATTACATATATTTTTCTCATTACAGGTTTCCAAGATGAAGTTTTTTATTGTTAGGAGTGATATTGTTCGCTCAGACATTTTTCTCGTGTGGGAAGAGCTCTAAAACTAAAAGTATAAATTTTAAATATGCCACTATAGTAGAGAGAACAGAAGACATATTTATTACTGCAAGTAATATAGTTATAGAAGTACGCATGCAAGCAATTTTTCTCCCAGAGAATGACGTCACTAGCTTAAAGAGTGCCATTTCAAGGTTTGCTGCTTCATTAAATGAAATGCATAGAAGACACTTTCCTTTTAATACAGAGAGTTCGCTTGCACCGACACTAAAAGTTGCAGAGATGCTATCCCACGACTTGCAAAATAAGACTTACGAGGCAGAATCTTTGGCTCGTGACTTTTTGATGTGGACAGTAAGACACACTAACCTTTAAAAACGTAACCCGTTTAATTTTGCTGCACTAAGCATCTTTGGATCTATTGCATGTTTAGGCTTAGGGATTTCAAATCGTCTCAAAATTAGTAATCAAAATAAGAAAATTTAGTTTTTAACACAGGAAAACGAATTAGTTTTATCAGAACTAAGGAATCAGTTAACTTCTATCAATCAAATTATGAGTTTGATGAACGAACATTCTAGTAATATCAGTCATATTATGGAAGTACAAGACTTGTTGGCAACGTTAACGTATTATAATTCAAAAATAGATCATATCCATAATAAAATTGCACATTTCATTGAGAAATCAAAAGACTATGTGGAAGCTATTACGTTAGCGACTAAAGGTGTTCTCTCACCGCATTTGTTGCCGATAAAAGACTTAACGTTAATTCTGGAGAACGGGCAGGAGAAAATAGGTTATATTCCTTTGTTAGACGCACATAAATTAGAATTTTATTACAGCCTAATTACAGTAAGCGTTGAAAATTACAGGATTATGATTACAATTCCCTTTGATTCTTCCGATGCCTGGCAATCAAACAGGATATCACCATTTCCGACTTTAATGACAAATAACTCAAGCCCAGTAATATCCAGTTTGACAGGACACGTATTGATTGCCCCTTGACAAGGAAACATATACGGTCATTAAAGACTTAATTAAATTAACTCACTGTTCAGACGCAATGAATAAAAAAATATGTACAGCTGACTCCTTTGAATTCCATAAAAAATCAATGGATTCATGCGAGTTAGGTATAGTGCTAAACGGTGCTCTCTCCCATACACATGAAAGTTGTCTGAAAAAACTTTATCCCTTTGACGATAATAAGTTCAATTGCAGATTGAACAACAGTTCGTGGATACGATACGACAAGGCCGGCTTCAATGTATCATGCCCGGACGGATCCACGTCCTATTCCCAAATCTTCGTTGCAGCAGATGGCTGCATTGGTACGTCCACGAATTACACGGTCCGAGGAATTAACACTATCATCAGAGAACGGGCCTACTTCACAAATTTCACGTGGTCCACTACAATCCCATCTTTACCTCTCCCATACAACGCATGAGTGGCTAAGCGGTTGCTGAAATTAACTGAGATGGACCACCCGTCACCGACTTATGAAGATCTTCGTTTCTACGTGTTACTAGCAGCAATCAGCGTTACGGTGATGATATTTATCGCCGTTAACATCATTGTTTGGCGTAGGTTAAGGCGTAGTAAGATGGAGCTCAAACAGAACGTTTTGCCATGTCCAGACAAAACTCCTTATTTGTTTCAATTTAGAGCCGTTTGAAATTGGCCTTTTCATTCGCTCGCAGGAGTAAAAATTGTTTGGAATAGTGTTGTGCACGAAAAGCGGTCAGTGTGCTAGTAATATATAGTTGAAGAGGCTCTAAGACATTTGCATTTTGAAAACATTTAAAAAAAAAAAAATCATTTTTTGGGCATCTAATAAAATATATAAGCCCTAAATGTTAAAATGAGGAATCTATGGGCATCTTATAAAATATATAAGCCCTATATATAAATATACAAAACCGTGGTGCGTGTACGTACCAGGAATTTTTGTTTGTGCACTGAAATTATTAGTTACCGTATTATAATAATCTGTATTTTTGACAAAGGTGACAACTATTCTTTAACATGTTACCGAATCATATGTACATCAGTATTTTTGGGGGGTTACAATATAATCATTTGCTAGCAATGTACCATATAATAATCAGTATTTTCCATGCATTTTTCTTTGTTTTTGACAGTATCTGTTAGGTATGTATTTTTTTTCAATGTACCTATTTGAACATTCATCCTTAATCACTTATTTATGGCTAAAGTTAAAAAGAAAATAATATATGTATGTATATATATATATATATATATATATATATATATATATATATATATATATATATATATATATATGTATCCAGTCACACTCCTAGTAAACATATTTTTAACGTATTATTTGTGTTCAATTAATTGAAGGTAGCTGTCCGAGCTAATGTAATGTGTGTAAAATTACATGATTAAATCCATGACCCAAGAGATCAATGGAGAAGTTAGGAGGAGTGTGAGAACGCCAAGTCAGTCATAAACAGGATGCGAAAGTCAAGACCAAGCTAAACCTTTGCAATGTAACATTTTCCATGAAGAGTAAACATAATACAAACCGTGAGAAGAGTTGTGTCTCACCAGATCTAGATAGCTTCCTATATTAATGTTGTGTTTACCATTTTATGTAAATGCTGAGATAACTAAGTATACGTTATCATCAGACAATATATTTTTGTTAGTTCTTGTCAATCTGTCATACGGAATGTTCATCCGACCAAACCATCTATACTCCTGTGATGGAGCTGCTAATAAACTGTTTTAAAGTTAACTTACTTAGACTTATTCAGAAGAAGTAACCTGCAAGTCTAAAATATATAACACATTGAAGACAACATTTGATTGGAACCATAATGTGTGTTTATAACAGTACCACACCAACACATATATCAGTCACTTTGTAGTGAAGTTTTGGGACATGGAATTACAAGGAGAAAACCATGGATATCAAATGATAGTTGGAATACTATATAAAGGACAAAAAGACAGAAATTGATTGTTGATAATTTACGAAGAAGTAATGAAAATTACAAGGTAGAGCATGCTAAGCATTCTAGCATTGATAGTGAAGTCAAAATAAAAGCCAGGAATAACTGGAGAGAATAATAGACAGGAAAGCAGATGAGGCTGACAAAGCTATGAATTAAGGGAGTGGCTATGGGGTAAGAATTGCTCACGGAATTATTAATGAAATCGCTACTGAGACAAAGAAAAGAAGCATATATACATTAAAAAGAAAGATGGATAACAACAGAAGACGAAGAAAGGCAACTTTGGATCGAACACTGTGGTGAGGTCAGGAAGAGGAGAAATGAAGGAATAATTTGATTGATATACCTGAAGCTGAGGAAGACCCTGATGTGTCCATGAATGAATTCAGTGAGTTTGAACTCGAAGCTATCATAAAAAAACTCAAGAGATGGAAAGCCCATGGATGTGATGGGATAACTGCTGAGATAATATTGGCCGAAAATTAAGTGACTCCGAGAATACATACAAGATAAATTTGTAGAATGCGGCGCGAAGAGGCCAAACCGGAAGAATGCGGGCTATGAGTGTTGGCAAGGAGATCTGACTGATTGCAATAGTTACAGAGGCATCATACTTACATCAGTTGTCATAAAAATTTATAGTATGTTCATTCCAAAGAGACTATGGAGAAAGATTGATGAAAAGCTGAGAGATGAACAAGCAGGATTTAGAAAAAGATAGAAGTTGTACTGACTAAATTTTCATTTTAAGACATGTGGCACAGCAATGTGTAGAATATAGAAATCCACTTGTGATGGCATTTGTGGACTATTAAAAAACCTTTGCTTGAGTGCACCAGTCCTTTTTCAGGAGAGTCCTTCATTATTGTGGAGTTCCTCTTAAGTATGTAATTTTGATTAAGTCTGCTCATGAGCATAGAAAGTGTAAAGTTAATATTAGTGGAGTCCTTTCGAGTGAATTTTCAGTGAACAGTGGAGTACTCGAAGGAATGTCTTGTTACCTATATTGTTTATCCTTCTCATGGATTTTATAATGCACAGAACAGTTGCAGATGGTACAGAAGGATTGGACTAGATTGGTAGTAGGAAAAAATCTCACCTAGAGTATGCTGATGTCGTTGTCCCTATGAGAAGAACACCACAGGACCTGCAAAACTTGTTTTCCAGAAGGCATGAAATATCACAGGAGGTTAGGCTCAAGATAAACAGAAGAAAGACAGATGAGTAAAATTTATATGAAATGGAAGACGAAATATCATTAGAAGGAGCAAGGATTAATGAGCTGGAACCATTTGAATGTTTATGAACTATAATACCTAATACAGGATCTTTATACTTGGAGTTTAATGACAAAAGCAAATCAGACAAGGACTAGGTTAATTAAAATTTGGAAATCAAATCACCTGGAATTAAATATAAAAATTAGGATATATATCATTTTAGTGAGATCAATGTTATTGTATGGACATGAGTCATGTTATGACAATGAAACAATATCCAACAGATCTTTTAGATTTGAGAACAAAGCCCTCAGATGGATATTGGGAGTTAAATGGCAGGTCATTATTAGAAATGAAACTACAAAAGAGATTACCAGAGTGCCATATGAGGACGAGATTATAATGAGGTGTAGATGGAGATGGTTTGGG
>NC_090730.1:46911333-46913833 GCF_036898095.1 Palaemon carinicauda
CAAAGATGTAGATGCAAATAATCCACTGTCCACAACCTACTTACAACCGTACTAAAATTTTGTTAGGTTTCAACTTCATCCACTATAATTTGCACCAAGAACTGATTTTAGCTAGATCTATATTACGGGTTTCAGCAACAATAGTTCTACATCCTGGAGATGGAATTCATGCAGAGTTACATAATCTGCACATACAATCAGTTGGTTTTCCAGATCAAATCACATATACGTATATACTGTAGTATGAAAGCTAATAGGCCAAGAACACTTCATGAAAATCATCAATTATATCATTCCTAAAGTCACTATGGTGCCAATCAACTACACCTCAATAATATATTAATAAAAAATTCAATAATAATGTTGAGAAGAGACCAACCTAATCTCATCTATTAACATTTGTTAAAAACAAGGGGCTCATAATTAACATGGTCAAAGGTAAAACTAAAATCAAGTCCAATTATACAAAATTCCTGACCACGATTATGGAATTTGTGTACAGTATAAAACGTTATAAAAATTACATCACAAGCTCCAAGGTCTTTGCGAAACCTAAACTGCAAGTTAGGTAAAGATTGCCTTCAGCATAACTATTTAGTCGTTTTGCCAAAAGGCATTTAAAACTTTAGATAACATGGGCGTTATGGAAATTGAGTAACAATCAGTAAGGCTAGAGCTACCAAAAACACATCTACACAATGAGGTAACAACTTGAGAGCTTAGAAATCAGCTGTCATTTTAAAGACAAAGGAGAAATACTACTTGGCTCTACACCCCCGTATGCATCACCGTCCAGTATGTGTTTTAGTATTACAGGACCGAAGAGCTAAACTAGCCACATTTTCCCCAAGAAAACATATGGTTTAAGTAGAGGAGGAACTGTTAAGTCTGCAACAGAGTACACATTTGACGGAAGCTCACCATTTATGTTCTTGGGTTGTACAAGAGATTGTTTATTTTATGATTGAATTGTATTCCTTTTCAGTTGAAGCATAAATTCTCTTGCTGACAGACCACTTCTGCATATAGTTATTCGAAGTCATATCTGATCTGTTACCTTTCCCAAAAGGATAATCCTCGGGTTTCTCCGAGGAAGCGAGACCATAATCATCATTGAACCAGGATTTGTCCCTCACTCGGTATTTTAACATATTCAAGCAAACAACAGGCTCTTCCCCTTTACACAACTGTGATCAATTAAAATTCAAAAGAAATAATACACACACACACACACACACATATATATATATATATATATATATATATATATATATATATATATATATATATATATATATTTATATATACATATATATATATATATATATATATATATATATATTATATATATATATATATATATATATATATATATATATATATATATATATATATATATTTAAAGTGTATAACACATCAGGGACAAGTTGGTCAGTCTTAATTATTAGCGAAGCCAAAGACTGATCAGGCGTCCCAACTGGATGACAAATCTTGTTGGTTATAACACTAAGAGAATCAGTATACAAAACTTCCAAGCAATTACCAGACTTAGGTGTAGTTTCACTTATGATTTTCAAAGAGCTAAAGTTCATACATTATAGCAATCAGTAGAAGAAAAAGAATTTAACCATTCCAAATTGTGAGCATTGAAATCACCAGCAAAACACAAGATGTCTTTCTATCACATCGCAGCTCAATGGCGCCTGCACAAAGGCCAGGGCGACAATATGTCGCTTGTCTCGGGCGAAGCTCAAACTCCGACAGGCGAGGGGTATACAGTAGAGTAGAAGGTGTACCACACGTGCTTCATGCAGGCTCGTACACAGCAACGGTGTTGATTTTTTATCTTATCACTCGCTTTTCCCTGAACTGTTAATAGACCAACCTGTGCTATCATGCTAGTTCATGCTTATCATGTATGAATTTTTGTGACGTTCTTGCTCGCAAGTCCCTCTTTATAAACTCCTGGTCCGTTTAAATAAATTTAGTTGCACTTATCTCGCCTCCCAGTTGCAACCTAATGGCTATCTCGCATAAAGGCGACTCAGTCATCAGAAGTAAGTGGCTTATCTTGGCCATAGTGGTAAGAAGACAAAAGCTACATCTTTAGGAAATTAGATTATTTGTTGTGGAGGCAAAACATTCTTAAATCACAAAGTAGAGAGGGATATTTCTCATGCAAATAAGAAGCTTCTCATTCAAAGTACGTGTAGTTTATTTTAATTGGTTTGTGTTTTAACGAAATTATAGCAATTTTTATCCAAACAAACAAAGTGGCTCATTATAATAATGGTTATTCTTCGACCAAGTAATCGTAAATTTTCTATCAAAAGAATCCTATTTTATCTAACCAAATATATGCTCTTCGTCTTCATTCAAATGAACATACTGTGACGGGCCGAGAGAGGGTTGTGAACTCAAAGGCAGGATGCAATCAACTGAGTTGTTTATTAAGGAACACTCTCCTTTATATACAAAACCTCAAGGCAACAGGACATAA
>NC_090730.1:46926333-46933833 GCF_036898095.1 Palaemon carinicauda
GGCCTACTCTAGCTTTCTCAGGTCTATAGACATCTTCACTCTTAGGCTCGGTTTCGGCTCATTCCTAGTGACCCCAGTGAGACTCTGCATAAGAATCTTACGTAGATGTAATTAGAGACTATAACAAAAATGGGAGCAGTGATATAAAGTATAGTTATGTTTGAAGATATGGATCTTTACCTTCGAAGCATATATTCAATAATAAGTCGCTCGTTAACACACCCTTTTTCAAGTTACTTATTCCTTTTAAAATATTGGGTATATTGTCCCAAGATTAAATTCTGTATTCATAATAATCACAATGAAATAAATGGAGGAGTAAAAATACAACAAGGTTTAATTAACCTAATCTTGATTTATTTTACAAATTTACATTAAATGAAACGGACATCTTAACAAATACAAGGTAACAAGAGAGATGCAAATTAAATAAGAAATATGATTGATTAGACTCGTAGTCTGTAATAATTGAACTTAGGTCGGAAACGTAGCCCATGTGACCCAGAGACTCTTCTAGTCTCGAAAGCAAAAAATTATATGAAAAAAATATATACACACAATCCCACCGCACACAGTCCGAAATAAGTAATAGCCAATAACCTAATCAAATTAAAAGTTAATGTAAACTAAAAAATAGGGGAAAACTATGTGGCCACGTTTTTGGTACCTGCACTCCCTGGAAGACAGTCCTTATCCTAAAATGGCTGTTGAGCGGACCTTGCCATTTGCACTCTTGACTGGCTCACCCCTAAAATCTTCACTAAAGGCAAATGTAGTATACCAGGCTCCTTGGAATATCGTCTCCCCAACCAGCAGGACTCCTCTGAGTCGAGTGTTAGGGAGGGGGGATGAGCCAGAGGTGCACGGATTCACTGACAGGCTGGTCAGTCAATCACTCTGGCTTCCGAACGAAGGGGCTAAGGTTAATGCTGAGAGGGCTCACCTGGCTTCACCTTTCAAGACAAGTGACGGTCACGATGCATAGGGTAACCCAGTGGATGTGCCATATTGGGACTTTAGGACAGGACAACATATTGTTGCAAGGAGTGCATAGGAGGCAGGATTTTGTACTAAATATTCAGATAAATCTCGCTGCTCTAAGGGAGTTTATATAAACAATAATCTTACCTATTCTGGCTTGCTAAAAATTAATAGTTTAATGATCAATTAGCAATGGGCTGGTGTGATGGGTATACATCTTAAAATTAAGAAACCTTAATTGGTATTGAGAATTAAGAGATGAATTAAAGTTAGCTGCATTAGAAATTATATTTAAATCAGTATAATATTTAATCTCGACACACGTAGTTTGAAGGAAGAACAAACATACGCCGGGATAAGGCCTTTGCTGTACGTATCTACGCTGTGACGTCACGAGCAAGACATACGCTAATGTCAACAAGTTTAGTTGATTTAAAATAGCTTTCCCAATGTTCGATAAAGAAAACTTAATGTAGGAGAGGACGTTTAAGGGGTGGCTGCAGTATTATAAGGAGAGAGCCAAAAATACAAAAGGAAAAAGAAGAGTGAAGAAAATTCTTAATACCCTGAGGATAAAAGGGAGAAAAAAAGGGAGAAAGGGGCGAGTTACGGCAAATATGATTTAACTACTGGTTAGTACGCACGAGATAAACTTACTGGATGAATGAAGAGTGAAGTTGTTCTTCACATCAACGTCCGTTTAAAGTTAACCAAACGCTGTCAGCGTTAATTAAACTCTAATCGAATTAAAGTTAGACATGAATATGAATGTTGGGAAAACTAGTCCCGCAGGCAATGCTTCATGGAAGCATTAAGATAAGCAAATGATCAGTATTAACTTTAAACGAACGATGCAATGGTAATCAAATGATTAAAGGTACTCAATTCTTCCAACCCTATGGGTATGGATAGAGCAAATAAAACGTGAGCTAATAACAGTCGAGTTCAGCAACAAGTCTTGCCAATGACTAATTCAAAATAATGGGGGTGAATCCTAATCCCTATCTGATATCCAACGTTTTACATAAAATGATTTTACAGAGAAAATGATTGGCGTAATGAATATTTCGCATTTGACAAGTGACAAAGGGAGAAAAGCTACTTCCTTCTCTGCGTGAAAAGGTGAACAATTATTTGACACTAGTCTGAAAGATAAACCAAGACAAACTAGGTCCATGGGGACATCGTATTTCTGACAGCGAAAGTCTTGGATGTCATCGTAAAGGGAAACGTTGGAAAGGGGAACATTAAAAGTGAAATTTATATTCAGAATGAGCTGAAGGATGTTAGGGGGACTGTAGTAACAACGTGGCAAATTGTCAAGGCAAAAATTAAATTTACACTTTGAAGTTAAAGCAAGGGATTGACTGAAAAAATGCTGCTGAATGACTTGGCAAAAATAATAAAAATTTAAAGTTGCATCAAATATAACTGAATGAAAATAATGAATGACGTTCAATGTACCGTAATCCTCAAGCAAGGTGAATCATAAGCAGGCTCTAAGCTCCAGTGCTAGATCTACATGTGTGACCTTCGCTAAATCCACCGTCAGTGCAAAAGGTTCCTATCTGACTGCTAATGTCTTAAGGTTGCAATCACGCGGCTCTTTCTGAGAGCGGGTGTCAGATTCTGACGTGGATATTTTAGCGTCAAGGCAGGTTGGAGCGGAAGTTACGAGCTTAAAGATAGGACAATCGGGCAAAATGAGCACTGGTCCGGGGGATGGTACGGTTTTAATGACTGAATTTACCGGTATAAGCCTCTGCTGGTCTTCACGCACACGGTCAGGTTAGGTGGTATTTGCACTTCCACTAAGGGGGTCCATGGTGAGACAATGAATGGGTTTTTCTCTGGGATGCACTGTCACCGGCAGTAAAGACAAAGGGTATTGAGGGCGATCAAACTCTGGCGGCTTAAGGTTTGGAAATGAGGACAGAGCAGGTGGGACTGACACAAAATTACTAATTGTATGCCGTGTTGGTAACATAGTATTGAAATGTGACAATTGAACAGGTTGGAGAGTTGATTCAAAATTAATTACATTATGCTTGACTGCCGAAACATTAGAAGGATCAACTAGGGGACCGTTAATGGCATTTACAAAGGGACGTGTCACTGAAGGTGTCACTCTCGAAGAAGAACAAGACTGATTAGCTTTAATTACTAAATTACGATGAGCCATGAGGCTATTGAAAGCAATCTCAATTTTCCTTGAATAGGCAGCAAGCACGGGATAGTTTAATTTGACAATGGGATGGTCGTAATGACGTCTCCAAAAGTTCTTGTATTTAAAAAGTTCATCTTTTACGTTACCAATTTCAGTTTTAAAATGAGCCACGGCTTCAGGACTCATGCGAGGAAAATCTACCGAGGCAAGAGCATGAAATGCTAAGTCTACGTCCTCACAAGCCTAGCCTTAATCTCCTCGGGGCTGAGCGTTTCCACCTTTGGCGGTGGAGGGATGTTTACGTTACGGGTGAAGTCCGCCATCTTGGAATGACCACGTTTGATGAACGGATTCGTTAAAGCAAACAAAGGACAAATCTGAATTTTTAAAAGAATGTGAAAATGAAACGTTACAAATTTGCAAGTGTGATAAATTAATATTGATAGCTACTCATGATGGGAGAAAAGTTAAACAAACAAAAACAAATGTAAATTATGAAATTACTTTAAAATTCAAACTGACCGCGCCTAACAAAGCAGACAATGCTTGGCCACGTGACAAAACTTTACAAAAATGAATGATATACGCACAAGGGGCTAAATTTGCGATAAAACTATCCATGAAGAGCATAAAACATTGTCGAAAAGCACGTTGGCTTATGAGACAAAAAATCAAGTTGAAAGTTAAATTAATAAGTTGAGGCTGACACTGTTCTCGTGACGGTTTCACAATTACGGGCGCATTGAGGCGACCACTGAACTATGCAAAAGGTGGATAGGCACAGGAGGCAACATCTTAGCTTTTAAAGTGGACTCTCGTAGAGGCTAAACATAAATGAAATTTCCCTCACGCGGAGGTAAAACCAAAATATCCTCGTAAAAGGACAAAAACAAAAATCTCTCCGCTAATGGAAATTAGCGAGGAATAAGTTATGTATAGTAGACAACAATTACACACCCCTTAGTTTGGGTTGTAAACTAGATCGCCATCTCAGAACAAACACATGGAATGAAACGGACTTGGCATAATTAAGTTTCTACGTTACGTGTGAGAAGATTTAAAATTATGTTGCGCCAATTTTTTCTGTAGGACAAAGTCATATGCCAGGTATACAGGGAACGTTAATTACAAAGGTTAAAGTTAGTTAGGGAAGGCAAATGACACAAAGGAGGGTAGACCAAGGTACAAAATGTTACAAATTAGTAAAATTGGTTGACAGAACGAGTACACCGGTGCTCTTGTTGAGCAGTAAACACGGGCGTCTGAACAACAAAAACCTTAGTACGAGCAGTTTAGAAATTTCTAGCTATAAGCGGAACCCGCCACAACACGAGGGTAAACGGATCCGAGACAAAGCGAAGTTCCTACAACTAGTTGTAGTCTTTTTGTAGAGAACATTCTAGCAACAAATTAACCTGGTTATGTAGTTCTTTCCTTAAGCACGTGTTTGATGCAAAAAGACTGTAATGACTACAAATTTCTCTTCCCAATTAAAGTCTGGGCATTAGAGATTCGACAAATTGGCTGGTGCGTGTGGGTAATTGATATAGCGAGTTACTGTATGCTTAATCAAGCTAATTAATAATGTTAATGCTTCACAAGTCAAAGGTAAAGGATCCGGTTCGAAGGACCACTCATGTGGCGAATTATTTTTTTTATAATTAATTAAATGTTTGAGTGGGACTTAGTTAGTCCAGGAAAGTCTCCCTACGTCAGTTACTCAGAGATCAACAGGGGAAGATAAGAAGCACTTACACTCAGGGCACAAACACCATGCTAATAACTTTACTGCTGTAGTTTACTAACCCTCACTCTTAAAAGCAAAAAAGGTAATTGTACTGTCCAGAGGCCGGAGAACTCCACACGTGAAAATAAAAGTAATTTAATGGTGTACTCTAGCTTTCTTGGGTCTATAGTCATCTTCACTCTTAGGCTCTGTTTCGGCTCCGCCCCAGTGACCCCAGTGAGATGCTGGACAAGAATCTTACGTTTGTGTAATTAGAGACAATAACAAAAATGGGAGCAATGATGTAAAGTATAGTTGTGTTTAAAGATATGGATCTTTACCTTCGAAGCAGATATTCAATATAAAGTCGCTCACTAACACAGCCTTTTTCAAGTTAGTTACTCCTTTTAAAATATCGGGTATATTGTCCCAAGATTGAATACTGTATTCATAATAATCACAATGGAATAAATGGAGGAGTAAAATTACAACAAGGTTTAATTAACCTAATCTTGATTTATTTTACAAATTTACATTAAATGAAACGGGCATCTTAACAAACACAAGGTAACAACAGAGATGCAAATTAAATAAGAAGTATGATTGATTAGACTCGTGGTCTTCTGTAATAATTCAACTTAGGTTGGACACGTGGCCCATGTGACCCAGAGACTCTGCTAGTCTCGAAAGCAAAAATTTATATGGAAAAAATATATACACACAATCCCACCGCATACAGTCCGAAATATGTAATAGCCAGTTAACCCAATCAAATTAAAAGTTAATGTATACTAAAAAATAGGGGAAACTAAGTGGCCACGTTTTTGGTACCTGCACTCCTTGGAAGACAGTCCTTGTCCTAAAATGGCTGTTGAGCAAACCTTGCACTTTACACTCTTGACTGGCTCACCCCTAAAATCTTCACTTAAGGCAAATATGGTATACCAGCCTCCTTGGAATATCGTCTCTCCAACTGGCAGGACTCCTTTGAGTCAAGTTTTGGGAAAGGGGGGGGGGAGGGGCAGGGTGAGCCAGAGGTGCATGGATTCACTGATAGGTTGGTCAGTTGGTCACTCTGCCTTCTGAACTAATGGACTGAGGTTAAGGATGAGAGGGTTCACCTGGCTTCACCTTTCAAGACAAGTGACGGTCACAATACGCAGGATAAGGTGGAGGTGCTGTATCGGGAATTTAATACAGGCCAATATATTGTTGCAAGGAGTGCATAGGAGGCAGGATTTTGTATTAAACACTCAGAGAAATCTTGCTGTTCTAAGGGAGTTTATATATACAATAATCCTACCTATTCTGGCTTGCTAAAAATTATTAGTTTAATGATCAATTAGCAATGGGCTGGTGCGATGGGCATACATCTTAAAATTAAGAAACCTTAATTGGTATTGAGAAATAAAAGATGCATTAAACATTAGCTTCATTAGAAATTATTTTTGAATTACTTTAATATTTAATCTCGACACACGTAGTTTGAGGAAAGAACCAACACACGCTAGGATAAGGCCTTTGCTGTACGTATCTACTCTGTGACGTCATGAGCATGGCGTACACTACTGTCAACGAGTTTAGTTGATTTAAACTAGTTCTCCCAATGTTTCGATAAAGAAAACTTAATGTAGGAGAAAACGTTTAAGGGGCTGCTACAGTATTATTAGGAGAGAGCTAAAAATACAAAAGGAAGAAGAAGAGTGAAGAAAATTCGGTATTATTGTACTGTATTACAGGGCAATGTAACCTAGGAAAAAAACTACTTTTTCTTATAGACAAAATTACGCTCTCTTTGAAAATGACACTTGTTCCCTTTGCAAATGAATAGTTTCAGAAATATATATATATATATATATATATATATATATATATATATATATATATATATATATATATATATATATATATATATCCTACGATAATGGGGAAACAAAATATAAACGCAAAACAAGCCTTTTCTTCTCTATACATTACCTTCTTGGATGTATAGTAATCGGAGGAAAAGTCAAAACAGTATAACTGGATAAACTTTGGAGGCGCCATTGCAAAGACTATGTCTTATGAAAATATACAGTAACCAGTACTTCGAACGTCTGATGTAGATCAAATGTTAGCGTAATAGGCTAACATTAGCAGTGCTTTTTATCTAATTTTTCTCATTCTACTTGCCGGTCGTAGACGGTCCAGTTCGTGCGTTCGTACATAGCAGGTTTCGACCTTCTGCGCAAAAAACCCTCCTCCTTGCGCAGAGGCTTTTCCTCCACCAATAGGATTTGTTCTTCTAATTGTGAAATGTAACTATTCTTATCTCTACCAGCTCTGTTCAAGTCTATCACTTGATTAGTTATGTAATACCCTCGTATACATAGTACGTTTGACCCAAGAATTACTCCTTTTATTATCGGATACCTTATAAAATCACCTCATTTTATATTCCCATTAAATATTATCTATCATACATTCCATTTTAACTTTTGCTTTTATTTCTTTTGTTATTACCTTGTCACACCCCGATTTCACATAAATACTTGCTCTGGACAAGTTTCCCATTCCAGTTCATTCGTATTTACCCTCTAGACTCCGTTGTTTTCCCGTTAACCAATCACGAACCCATACGTATTCA